>NC_056748.1:830663580-830683580 GCF_019279795.1 Protopterus annectens | reverse complement strand
AATGCCTGAATGTCAGAAGCACTTTGCAATACACTCATGCACTTCTTTTTGGACAAACCAACATATGAACATGCTTTTATGTGGGGAAGGGCTCCCTCCCTACATAAATGCTTTATCCCCACACACCCTAACTCATATAAACTAACTCCATGGTCACACAACTGTGAGTGCAACCCAGTCACGTTATGGCACCTTACTCCACAGTTAGACAACAGCAGTAACTCAGCACACACCTTATGCATTCAACAGATAACACAACAATGCTGATTACAACAATAGTCAACAAGCATCACATTCATCTGAAATACATACTAGACAAATAAGGCAACCAGGTGAGTTTGAACTGTTTTGCTGAATCCACATCACAGAAAAACAGACTCAATTAAAGGGCAAAATACTAAACAAGTATTTCACCTGGGAGAGGAGCAGACCTCCTACACTCCTTATACCCCCATGACTATACATCTATCAGTAAATAGAAAGATAGATTTGTGTGTGTGTGTGTGTGTGTGTGTGTGTGTGTGTGTGTGTGTGTGTGTGTGTGTGTATATATATATATATATATATATATATATATATATGTGTGTGTGTGTGTGTGTATGTATGTGTGTGTGTGTGTGTGTGTGTGTGTGTGTGTGTGTGTGTGTGTGTGTGTGTGTGTGTGTGTGTGTGTGTGTGTGTGTGTGTGTGTGTGTGTGTGTGTGTGTGTGTGTGTATATATATATATATATATATATATATATATATATATATATATATATATATATGTGTGTGTGTGTGTATATGTATATATATATATATATATATATATATATATATTTATGGAGTGAGAGAGAGAGAAAGAGATTACATTTGAGAGCGCCCAGAATTTGGAAAAACTGAAATTCCCTTATCCCTGTTTTCCATGATCTCACAATTGTGCTGTTCCACTGTTGATGTGAATATTATTCAAATATGCAACTGACTAACATGCACTCAACCAATTTGTACTTTGACCACAGAGGAATCTATTGCATACTTCAGTTATCTGCCAGATTCTTAACAGATCAATTTTTGGTAGCTTAAGCCGCTGTGAAACTACTGCCGAATTTTCTGGAGCTATTAGAATATAAACAGAAAAAAACTGCTTTATGTAGCAGGCTGCTGAATCCCTGCACAGACTACTGTATCAAAGAATCGGAACTTCCCAGCTAAGACATTCATTGTCATCTACTCTCTTCTGTATGTTCTGAAATTGAAATGAAATCCTTGCTGGACAGCATTATTGGCTCCCCCTGTATGAAAGCTGCACATTTCCCATTGACATTACCTAAATACTTAAAAAACATAAAAATTTTTCTTCCTCCCCTTTTGTTCAAAAGTGCCCATCCTTCTGACCACAATACTAAAGTTGCATAACTTCAGCTCTACAGCATTATATGATTTAAGGTATTTTTGCCTCAGAAGAAATTACGTTTTGAAGTAAGGCAGATGCTTGAGAAGATTTGCATCTATTTACAATTGTCACTTTTACCTGAAAGGTTGCTCATCCTTAGCAGTGTCTCATGGCAATAAATTGCAGGTCCTTGGCTTTGTAAACTCCCTCCTTGTTGCAAACCTTGGTGATAGTTTCTTTTTATATATCCTACCCACTTTTCCCTTTCCCCCTCTGTGGACTCTCTCCTTAGGGAATGTCATCAATGAGCACCCTTCATCCCAGGATGGGCATGTCATCCCTCCCTGCTGCTCTGCCATTTGCAGCTAAACAAACCTGAGTCAGATGGGTCACAGTTAGAACTTTATATTGCTATTCTACCAGATAGGACCTCTTTTGATTTATTAATATTTTTCCACTTCACTCTCTGTGACATCTTACACTAAGCAGATACTCTGAAACAGGATGCTGTATGGGGGGATGATAGGGGAGAAGAAAGAAATGAAGAGCATTTGGATAAAAAAATAAAATGCAGAGGAAATGCAGAATTCAGACTGACATAATAGTTTTCTGGATAGAAAAGAGTTAAAAGACCCTGTATGAATATGGGCCATATGGGTAACAGAAAGTTGTTTCCTGTTTAGGCACAATATTTGACTGGTATATTGCTTTAATTTTATGGAATCACTAATAGTTTTAAGACATAGTAGCATAGTGTCTATCAGAAGGCCCTAATGGGTTATATGTGAGTGGACATTTGTTAAGTATTGTACATGCAAGGTTCTGAGTTATAAATCTGAAAGATGTGTTATGAACTATTGTAAACCTTGGGGAGCTGCTTTATGACAGAGTGAACTTCCTCATCAGAAAATTTAAATGCAAATGTGAATTGATATTTAAATTTCAATGTAAATGTACATTTAATAGTAACATAATTGTGTTTGTTTCTGCAAATTTAATCTAATTTTGGAAATAGAAGGTTAATGGAATATAGAAGAAGTCAGTTACAGACCTTTGGAGAAGGGACTACGCTTGGTTAGTCCATTAATTGAAAATATGCAGATGCATATATGAGTAGAGATAGCTTTATAAATTTGTATTTGTGACAGAAGAGATAGGTAATACTGTGCATCATAGGCATCATGTTATAGAAACGCACACGAAAATAAGTAATTATGAAAGATGACCCAGCCCAGCCAAGCTATAACATAATATATAAGCAATAAAGAAGGATCAGGAGGCAAGGGGTAAGAGATGTAGGGTGTGTAAGTTTTGCTATTGGAGCAGAGCCTAAGGTATGAGAAGAGAGTAGGAGCTAGGGAGTGAGGAGTAGTGAGTGGCAGAACCTGAGTAATCAAGGTATGAGAAGAGAGTAGGAGCTAGGGAGTGAGGAGTAGTGAGTGGCAGAACCTGAGTAATCAGAAGAAAGGAAAATATACCTGGTAATGAAACAGAGGGAATGATGAGATATGTAGAAGCAATATAAAAGTCAGAATGAGAGGCGATATAGTTAGGTGAGAAGGATATTTTAATGTATTTTTAGATCCATGGCTGGCTAGGTCTGTGCGAAGGTAGAATTTAATGTAAAGAGTCAGAAATATTTAAGGCAGTCTTTTCAAAATATAATGTTGTATGTGTAATGGTGAGTAAAATGGGGACAGTGAGCAGTCTATTATTCAAATGTAAAAACTGAGTAGGTTGTATTGGATATTGGCGAACGATGAAACCCTCTGTGAGATGGAGATTATCCATATTTAGGAAAGAGGAATATTAGGTCACTCTTTAGTTGCAATGTTACATAGGGGATATAAGAAAGTTTTGTAGCAATGGTGATAGAATCCACGTAAGTGGAGGGTCCACCCTCAAGAGTGATTACAGAATATGGCTAGTGATGTGGTTTAAAGGAATAAATCTGAAGAGAGGAAGGAGGTGATCAAAAAAGTGGTAAGAATTTAAGTCAACCTGAAAGGCAGAAATGATGGGGTTCTGGGGATGTCAGAAGATATCACAGCCAAAAACTTAACCAGAGAACCAAACCCTGTGATACAGCTATGCTGCTTGTTGTGTCAATGTGCCATTAATCATTTATTATCACACACTTCTTGCCCAGACTAGCACAGTCACTTATTGTGTAAAATACTGATGTTTGTGACCAAAAGTGAAGCAATATGGCCAACTGCACTGCATCATCCCCCACCCCCAACACAAACAGTCATTTTCATAGCAGGAAACCTCATACTCATCAGTTCTAGCCACTTGAATGTGCAAACCTCTGATGTCTGATTGTGTTAAAAAAAACAGGCATATTCCAATTGCCTTCACACAAATGTTCACTACTTGTGCAAAGTCACAATAAGGACTACTTAAGATGAGCAAGTGACAGCAGGATCAGCCACTTGTAGTAACCAACAGCCCATGTAGCTAGTAATTAAAGCCAAATTTGTTGAGTGTGTTGGTCTCAGATATGAGATTATGATAAAATAAAAATGACAATTGGCAACAATAATTTATTTTAAAACATCTATACACGCACACACACACACACACACACACACACACACTGATATTACCATCAATTACAGCCACTGGTATGACTGTGACTGTGTGTCTCAGATGTTTGATTGTAATCAAATGAATGAATACATAAATTACTACCACATAGAAATGTATCTTATCAGCTCACTGCTGTCAGAGTACAGTGTGCAACCCACTGATCTCCTTCTACATACCTTTCAAGCTCCTAGTTCAAGAATCAAGCATAAAGTTAAATAAAATGATGGGGGACAAAACACCAACATCATGGACTGTCCTTATACTCAGGAAGGTGTTAAAATAGCAAACTTTACATCAGCATGCTTTTATATTTTTTTCCTTTATGCAACAAAGTTATTCACACAGTTGTAACAAGAAAAACACTCAACTCAGTAACAAAATAATCACAAACAAACAATTGATGATCCTAACATTAAACAATTGGTTTTAACACTACCCTAGTGTTTTTTATACCTACTGAGTTGGTCACTGTGTGACTATCCAGACAAAAGCAAAGAGCCTATTTTACTCTACTTCATATGGCCACATACAAGGCATGTTTTGCAGCCCATCAGTCTTTGCAATTAAGGATTTTTTGCCTTATTAGTTTGTCCAAGGGCTTTGTGCTTCCCACTTATCAATGCCTTCATATCTTTTCCATGAGAGTGGCTACTTGTAAATTAGTAACTAAATGTCTGTCATATTATGACTGCAATTTCTAGTGATTTGTCAAAAAAAAAAAAAAAAAAAAAAACATGCTTGGCAAGGAGCAAACCAAAATATGAAGCAAAATCAGTCATTCAATGAAATCAGGGACAGTTCAGAGCATCTATGACCTCTTCACATGCATGCATACACACACACACACACACACACACACACACACACACACACACACACACACACACACACACACACACACACACACACACTCTGGTTAAGTGGCATACATAGAGCTAGCAAAACTATATATCTGCAAAGGCCCATTATTTTTGTCTCTCTCCTGAGAAAGTCGAGAAGAGTAGCTCACAAAATACTTAACCATCTGGACAAAACCCCAAGCCTTAAGAGTATTATTAGCCTACACAATGCTATCAGGCCACTTCATTCGTCCAACAAGCTATCAGTCCATTTGAAATTTGACAACTGCCCAGTGGTTAAGGGTTCATGAAATCATAGAGAGGTTGAAAAGGCCATAATGTGGCATCTACAGTCTTTTTACTTTCAGAAAAAGATGTTTTTCCTTCAAAAAAGTTCAATATTTTATTATGAACTCTCATTGCTTCTGACTTGCAAAAAAATGTCTTTGTCTTTTTCATTATATATTCACATACTGTACAGCTTTTACAGGAAGTAGTTTCACATTTTTTAATAAAATAATCAATTTGCTTAAGAATCAAAAGTTACATCTGCATGTGTTTCTCTTTCCAACTGAACAGCAGAGCAGATGTCAGCAACAGGAAAACAAGTTTTATTACTTTGTTCTATAACATATACATGTTCGTTTTAATATTCTGTTTGGCTCTTACTTGAACAATCAATCCTTTTTCTTAACAGAATGTCCTCAGTTTTTATGTCCAGTGATTTGTACATTCATTTTACCAGTCTGCTGTAATTATTCTGCTTTCCTTTTTGCTTTTCACCTCAACACATCCACGTATTGGCCTCACATCTATAGCACTACTACTACAAACATTTTTTGGAAACTGAGCTATATGGTCACTGAATCTGTCTGCTGAGCTATATGGTCACTGAATCTCTCTGCTCCTACAATGGAAACTTCTGTTCCATAGTACTGCTCCAATCACCTGTAATATCCACATTTGATTCCCCATCCCCTGTCATCCTCTTTAATGTTTCATCATCCACACTATCTCCACCGAAAGTGGTTACAATAACATCCATCACCTTGCCTCTTCCATTTCTTCAGTCTCTCTGCATGCACTATCATGTTCATCTACCTATCCCCCACCTTGTTGGTTATAGTTATAGTCCTTTCCATGTTGTAAGACAGAAAAACCCTATATAGCCTCCTCCCAAAAAGAGTAGGGGCTGTTTTTTTTACACATGTTATAAACACAGCATTTACAAATCTGTTATATTATATATACATTCTTACACCTTCTGATTCACTTTTATTCCCTTATCATGTTTTCTGCTTAACATCGTTTCTGCAACAATCACCTTATTTCTAACATTATTTCACCATCCCCCATTTTATTATACACTCATTTTTCATACTGTCTCTGACATAAACATCATATTGCCATAAATAATTATATTGTGTATCTCTTCCCACCTTACTACCATATTTGTATCTTGTATATAATATACATATCATTGCTTTCAAATCCTTTCCCTTCATGTCCCTTTAAAATCAATCCAGAACATTTAATTTTTTTACTGTCCAAAAACAATGCTGAGACGTTTCTTTCACAGTTCTTAAATTATTCATTCCTTACTAAATTGCTTTCTATTTCATATTTCCATAAATAATTTATTTAACATAATCCACTATAAAAATCATTACCTTCATAAAAGCTTTCAGATCTATTTTGCTTGTCCTTGTTAGCTTTTTTAACATCATTCCCAACCTTTTCCTATGGTTATACAACATATTCTTTTATTAGCTTCTTATACCAGCTTTTCCTTTCTAGTTTTATATCATTTAACAACATTTTCCTTATTTTAATTTTTATTACATATTATTTTATTTTGGGTCTATATTAGAACATCAACTTTTTAAAACGTTGAATGTTCTAATATCGACCCCTATTCAGCGAACGCTGACAATATCGAACATGCAGAACAGCAAATTTTTTCCCCAGGGAATAAATTTGCTGTTCCGACACACATACACATAACACAGACACACCAAACAAACAGCAATCCACACACATACACCTAAAATCCTACATCTAACCCTACACTAAACTGTACATACACCACTAGCTATCCACTTACCTTAACCCAAACCCTAACCCTAAGGTCCGTCACTATCGCACACCTACCTCACCTGCACTCTAACCCTAACTCACCTACCCCACCCTAACCCTCACGTCCACACAATCGCACACTTACCTGACCTGCGCCTTAATCCTAACTCACCTACCCCGCGCCCTAATCCTCACGTCCACACAATTGCACACTTATCTGATCCCGACCTGTAACTTTCCACCAGCGTGCTGAACATAGTGAAGCCACAGGAACAGGCAACCAAATTCCTTCCCTAGGAAGAAATTTGGTGTTCCGCAGCTTCACTATTTTCAGCATTCGCTGAATAGGGGTCGATATTAGAACATTCGAAGTTGTGAAACTTCGATGTTCTAATATAGACCCTTTTATTTTACCTTTTTAGTAACATCTTTCTAGATACCATCATATTTTTTTAAACAAGATCAGTCTTATTACAGTGTTTATTCTTTCATCAATTACATTTATCACCCTTAACAAATGAATCAAGGTTAAAAATGCTCCAGTACTTATTAAACCCATACTATCGTTTTCCTTCTCATTATACACTATTCTTCATTTTACAAATGTATTATTGATCCCCAAACAAACATAAACACAATTTATAATAAGTCACTTTCCAAAGAAAAGAGAAACACCACCCACACACAAACATATATATAGTTATTTGGGTCTACTAGAGTTGACCGAAATTTCATTAAATTGAATTTTACTTAACCAAAAAGACAATACCGAAAACTTAGTTTAACAAACATTCAAATCATTGGAATTTTAATCTGGGAAAAGAAGCATTTGGCCAACATAAAAAAAACACACCAAAGCATGTCAAACCTCCCCATGTGGGGGGCTGTGCTCCCAAACACCCCAACTAAATATACCAACTCTGAGATTGCACTATACTGAGGAAAAGGGCAAATTTCCCCATGTTGGCCAACTGCCTCCTTTCCTGGATTAAAATTCTGGTGATGTGAACATTTGTTAAACTAATAGTCGAGTAGACCCAGTTATTTATATATCTATATATCTATATTTCTCTCTCTCTCTCTCTCTCTATATATATATATATATATATATATATATATATATATATGTGTGTGTGTGTGTGTGTGGGTGTACTTTATATATATATTTGATTCACTGAAAACTCATTTCACTGACTTTCAATTGACCCTCAAAAAATCGCTGAAAGCTCAAATCACTGAAAACTCATTTCACTGAAGCACATTTCACTGAATGTAAATACTGTTGGGCAAATAAAATGTATATGCCCTTTTCCCTACTTAGTATATATAGTTGGGGGGGGGGTGACAGTCGTAGCCCCCCACCTACTTAGCTTTTATATTTATGAATCTCATTTCACTGAAAGCTAACAATATAAAACCAAAGGTAGGTGGGGGCAATGCCCCCACACCTCACAATGTGGAGGGCTGTGTATCCCACCCTCCTAACTATATATACTAACTCCAGGATTGCACTACAGTGGAGAAAAGGACATATACATTTTATTTGCCCAACAGTAAATGTGATTTGGTGTGAGTGTTTTGAAATTCAGTGAAATGAGTTTTCAGTGAATCAAAGTAGATCATATATATATATATATATATATATATATATATATATATATATATATATATATATATATATATATACACACACACACACACACACACATATATATATATATATATATATATATATATATATATATATATACACACATACAGTTGCAGTAGATTTGGTAAATTTCTTCGGTAGTACAGTGGGTAAATAATATTACAGTCAAAATAAATAATATATTTCTTTTAATTTGATCACAAATGTAAGGCATTCAGTTACATTTCCGATCACTTTAGTGCTGTGTTTTTTATGTTTGTCATCTCTGATGAACTTTTTAGACAAATTTTTTGTTGATGAAAGCATTGTCACAATAAGGAAATGCAATCATATAAATATATATATATATATATATATATATATATATATATATATGTGTGTGTGTGTATCCATTTTATTTTATATATATATATATATATATATATATATATATATATATATATATTATATTTTCTCTAATACTTTTTCCTGTGTTTAGTACTGCTAATACATTAAAGAAATGTATTTACAATTTCTAATTTGCCATTTTGCTCCTGTCAAACCTACTTCACAGTGTTGCATCACAGCATTCATTCCAGTCACAAACAACAACATGCTTATTGGAAATCCTTGTTTAACATCTTTTTGTATCTTTATAATTTTCTCTAAGCACCCATTAACCATCACTACTATCGATGAACAAGTATAGACTGATCAAATTGCTCTAAACATTTTTTTACTATTACCATATTTTTCTGATTAATACTGTCAAATGCTTTTTTCAACATAGCAAGCAATAATTCTCCCATGACCTTTTTGCCTTTACTATAAAATCCACCATCCCCTTCACCATGATAAGCATTTCATTGACTCATCTAGCTTTTAACACATAAACACCTTCAATTAATACTTCCTTCAAGATTTTCATCATTCTCTTTTGCATCATTTTCACAAATGTTTGTATTCTGTATTATAATGTTATAGGCTTGCAATTATATATTTCCTTCTCCCTTTTCCAAAAAAAAATGTATCACCGCATTACAAATTTCTTCTTCTTTTATTCATCCACTCATCAGTAATCACTAATCTACAAACTCCTTTTTTATCTCCTAATAAAATTTATATTGTGAACCGTGTGGTCCATGTGCAGACTCTTCCTTCCCTTCATATATAGCCTCATCTTATTTACAATTCTCTTTTCTATTTTTTTGCTAAACCTTTTCCTGTTTTGTAACCTTCCAAATATCACATTCCACTTGATTTTCTTCATGCATTTTCCTTACTTATCTTTCCACAATATCCATCTTTTCATCTCATTCATATAGTAACTCTCCATCATCATTTCTCATTACATTTTTATTTCCTTACCTTTCACTTCTTTCCTCCTTTAAATAAATAAACCTAAATAAACCTTCGCATATATACTAGTATTTTAATTTCTCTATAATATAATCTTTTCTCTTTTTTTTATATTTTTGCTTCCATCTCTAATAAATTTTCAGAATTCCTTTTCTGTTTCTTATTCATTTCTTTTTCCTTCCTCCTTTCCTTTCTCTCAGGTCAAACATGTTTCTTTCTATATTCCTGTTTATAAACTACTGACTAATAATTTAGATTCTTATAAAATGGTTTCATTGTTAAGTATTCCTCCCATAAGTCATTTATTCCCTTTTTTAACAATTCCATATCAGATACCTTGCTTGTTAATCTCTGCATGCCATTTCCTTCTGTCATTGCTTTTTCATTTTCTCCTACTATCACATCCTTTCACTTCCTTCACATCATTTGAATACTTTATGAAATCTGCTTCAGTCTGTAAATTTCCTCTCTTGCACAACAGACAATCTTACTTTCCCTAAATATAAGTTACCATTCTTCATTAGTGTCTTCATTATTTTAATATTATATGTAACTTTACCTTCTTATTTTTGTAAATTAAAATTAGTCACACAATACAAACTATGTAAATTAATTATCACATACTTTTTTTTATTTCCTCAATTTATTTTCCCCACATTTCTATATGCATATAAAACTATTAACCTCATAGCTGCACTTTTACTCTTATATCCCATACCAGTATTCTATATATCACTATTACATCTATTATTTTAATTTCTTAATTATAATTAATAACAGACATATTTCCATATTATTTACACTATTTCTTCCACACCATCATTTCAAAATTATTTTATTAACTTCCACATATCATGTGTACATATACCTCAACGCTTTCACACCATTTAAACAAACATCATCCTTCTTACACACATCCTGGTGCTGCACATACTGAAGCTGCATTAATATTCATCTTTCTTGCTTTTTTATTTCATACATACTTTTTCTTCTGCTAGCTCATCCTCATAGACTTTGACAAACAATTTTCAAAATGAGAACTATCATTTATCGCTTCCTCAGTTTCAAGCACTTCATACTTAATTTCCAGAATAATCTTTTTCTTTTTCCTTCCCTATTCCCATTTCATTCATGTTTTCTCAATGTATTTCTTCTGTTTCTATCATTTCATCCTTTTCCAGCAACCCACATTCATTTACTTACCTCGTTTAAAAGACATTGTGTAACACATCTTCTTCCTATCTTTCACTATCACTATGTTGTATTTATTCAGTATTTTCTTTCTCTTCTACTATTACTGGACTGTCAAATCAAAAATAGTATTTGCATCCACAGTTTGCACAGCTAGGTTTACAGTTCCTTCTTGAATGATCATAATCACCACATTGCCCATGCCTTCTTCTCATATATTATTGTACTAAATATGTCTAATCCAGACAAAACAGAAGCTTTGGCTTGGTGCCAATATTTTACATTTCCCATATACCTTTACTACACTGGACAAATGATGCATCATATTTTCTTCCAAATTTAATGCCACCCACACCTCCCAGTTCCTTGTCCACACGTTCCTTTTCATTTATTACTTTTTAATGTCATGCACATTTTGAGAAACATTATGAAAAACATTTTCAATTTAGTTTTATCCATTCCTGTAGTTCTAAATTGTACCAATATTTTCATTTTTAATTGCTTATTCAGATTTTGAAATACATAGTCATTCTAAGGACTTAAAAAACTTCCCATTCCACTTTCTTGTATAAATTTCTCTGTTAATGTGAAAGGCTCAAATGTTACTTCACTAAAAGATTAATTTCCAAAATTAATAAGTGCTTGAATATCAGTTAAATTAAATGCCAGTAGTATAATTACCTTGTTTAAGATCAAATAACTAGCAATAACAGTAACACCAAAAAAAAGATGAACCTCTTTTTCTTAATGTAGGCATGTTTCTGCTGAATTCCTTCTTTCATCTGTCTTTCAGTTCCCTTTCAATTTTAGCTGCATCCTCTGCAAATGAGGCTTGGTAACAAACCAAGTTGTCCTGGGACATCTTCAGAATGGGTTAGGCTGATATATTAATGGGAGTTAAGTGGGTGGGGAGGTGAAATGGTTAAATGGAGGGAGGGATGATTAGGAAGAAATGAGATAAGGGTGGGGAGGGGCTTAAGGGGTTTAGACAAGTGTAGTTGGGTAAGTAATCACATTTTGGTGTGAACTTGTAAGGCAAGTGTTACGTCCATGATGACCTATAGGCGTTTAGTAGGTGGGTCTCGGGTATTAGTGGATCATGGCAGTGCTGGGTGAGTTATAATATGTATATATTGTATTGTAGGGTGGTATACCTATAATTTTGTTCCCCTTGATCATGTGTTGGAAGGCTTGGTGTTTGAGTTTGCCTTAACTGTAGGGGAGACGGGGAAGATGCCTCGTGGCAGGCCAAGGGAGGTTGTCAAGTTGTGGTCTAATTGCAGAAAAGTAAAAAAAAAATAAATAAATAAAAATAAACTATATAAGGCAGATTTTACGTGAAGGGGCAGAGATGGTGGGGCTGCAGGTGCCATTGTCTTTCTGCATTCATTGAGGTGTTTGCCCAGTAGTAGTTGGTTATACTGCCCTTGCAAGGATTCACACTGAGGACAGACTTTGTTGTTGCTGGTCCTTCCTTGAGGTTGTGGGTGTTTTGAGGGTTGGTTGTGCCACTTTTGTGATGGTGGGGACAGTGTGCATGCTCAGCTTCTCTTGATGTAAACTAAAAAAAAAAAAGAAAGGAGGCTTTGGATTGGTGATGTCATTCCGTCCCCCTTTGGGTTTTGTCTTGTAGAGGGGCTCTCAGTTCGTCAGTGGTGGTTTTGCTGTGGTTGCTCGATTCGGAGTTCTCGGCTTGGAGTATTGGCCTGGGTGAGGCTGCGAGGGGTTTTCGCTGGCTCTGGGCTGGTTGGTATGTCTGTTGCTGTGCATGCATGTTATGACATGCATAAAAATAAAGGAAAAGAAAGGGAAAACAAAAAAAAATGGAAGAGGTAGTGTGGCTGTTGAGGGGTTTGCACTTCATCGCTTCTGGGTCATGCTGCATTGTATGGGTCATGATCAGTGTGGTGCGCATTCCATTTCTCCTGGCAACATACACTGTCGGACATCGAGTGTCTCCCTGCTGAAGGTGGTTTGTGGAGCGAAGGTGAAGCCAACAGGGCTTGGACAGGTGGGAGACACAGACCTGTGTGGTTTACTGGGCTGTTTCCAAAGAAGAATCAGCCATTGAACAGCTCCTGTAGCTACTGGTTGCTTTATCTTGACGTTTCTCACCACATTTAAAAGGTAAAGGTTGTGTTTTATTTATTTTTTTTTTTTGCATAAAGATAGTTGGTTTTGGGGTCATTGGTGGCGGTGGCAGGCTGTTCAGGGGCAGCTGACGAGGACCTCAGTTGCTTCAGGAAGTTTCGCTGTGACTTACTGAGACAGTTTTCAGGAGGTAGAAAGTTTGACAATGATCTAAAATAATGGAAGTTTGGTAACAGTGCTGATTGTTTCCCAGACTATGGGTGCTTATGTCAGTGGGGGAGGTGCGCACTCTGTGTCCTGGTAAGGTATGGTGCTCGGTTTGGCTCTGTGAGGATTTAAATAAGAAAACAAAATATTTGGAATTTAAACAAATACACAGGCTGTTCTGCATTATCTTTTCATTTAAAATTGTTTATTTTCTTTAGGGGCTATTTCAAATATACAGGTGATACTTATATGGTTTATAAGCTATGTGTGAGACTGCTTTATGTTTTTTTTGGCTAATTAGAGGTTATTTTGTTATAGAGCAAAGCTCTGACTGGAACAAGTCTCATGAATGGAAGCCAACAGTTAGCATTGATAATTCCTGTACATGAAGCTCCCAGTAATATAAATGAATAATATCATATCCTCAGTGACTCCCGGTATGGTTTCTGTTCCAGCTACAATCCTACTGCTGTTTATTTCTGTATGTGCATCTCATCCTGGAAAACATGAAGAAAGGTTTACACACCGGGTCAATCTCCGTAGACCAAAATTTTGCAATCAGCCTAATTGACAATTCTTCTCAGCTTGTGAGACTCATACCTTTGCTGTACCAATAAAGCAATACTTGATTTCAAACTTTGTAGTACGTCTAGTAAATTTTGTTTAGGCGGCTTGTCTCTAAATCAGGGGATCTTAAGTGCTCAGTCTGTGGACTGTTCTCTTTTCACATTTTGTTAATTAACTTCCATTGACTCTAAGCAAACTTAAAATGATTCTTTATTTTAATAATATAATCTGATATTACTGAAAGTTGGAATAAATATGCACATGGTGCAGACTCATTTCTTTTGGTAAAACTCTGCCGGTGGTTTGGTGAGCAGACAGTGGTGGAAAATTCCTTTAAAACTAATTCTGTGAGTATTGGGACCAAATAGAAATGCTTCCTTTCTTTCCTTCTAAACATACTAAACACTTGGAGACTTAACATTGCACCCATAGCTTCCTACAAATACATTAATATATCTCTTGATGCAACCCATCAATTTCATAAGTGCATTGATACAGTAATAAATACATTTCTTTAAAACCAGAAAATCACCTGCAAAGTGAATAACTACCTCAAAAATAACTTTTATAGAGCCGTAGCTTACAAATCCTTATGCTAAAACTGAAGTATGCCTTGTCAGTAGTCTTTTTTTAAGGTGATTTTATCCTTGCTGCTTCCAGTTGCTGGCTCTAAGCAATCAGCTGACCCATTCACTCAACAGAGAGTGACAACTGGTCAGAGAGGCTATTATACATCACCTCCACATATTAAGTGCTCCTGTCACACCAAAATCTACTAAAGCCTCCCATTATAGGTACATCTTCCCACACAGGTACTTTATTCAGTCCTCCATCATGACATGTTTATTCACTGACAAGGATTAGACTGTAGATTTATTCCGTGTCTAAAATGATTGCTACGGTCTGTATTAATATAAGGGCTGTCAGATACATTTGATCAATACTTCATGTGAATAAGGGTTGTTTCCTTTCTTATCGGTCAGTCATAAAATATTCAAGGACTGAAAAAATTAGAAAGTTTTCTGATGGAGCAATGGTATATATTTTTTTATATAATAATAATAATAATGGTAATACAGTTCTGGGGCAAGTACAATCAGTTTTCTATTCATGCATACTTAAATGGGGAGGTTTTGCGATTTGGTTGGATTTCTTGCTTTGGGGGAGGGGGGTTGAGAGTGATGCAGCTGCTCGCCTGTTTGGCAGTTGGTCACATGTCAGGTTGAAGAGATGATCTAGAGAGTGAAGTCACTAAATCACAGAATTATGTTGGGATGGAAGGGGTTGCTCTAGCTGGTGGAGGAGGGGGGCGATGTCGAAAATGACAGACATGCGAGCGCCATACTTCATACCCTTCAAGAAAGGTAAGGTTAAACTGGTAATTTTATTATCCGGAGTTTTGGGAAGATGATAGTTAGTGCTTGTATTTGAGTTGGCAGGTTGTGGTTAATGTGTTGAGAATTTCAGATGATTTACACTTGTTTGTCTTTGCAGATGGTATTTCTATGATGGTTTTGGCTGGTGACATGCTAGGCAAGGAGGACAAAGATTGTGCCAACACAGTCTTCGGATCGGCCGGTGGTTCGAAGAAGGTGGACTTATCAGGTGATGATTGAGGCTGCAGGAAAGTTGGTGACCGGTGGAACATCCACAGGTAGTGATACCATTGGGGGGTTTGAGTTGGGATGCTAACCTCCTCATTCCTAGCTTTGACTGTGCGGATATGGAGGGTACTGTGTGGACATGTGAACGGACTTAGGTGTGTGGAATTTCATTAGATTAGGTCCCATGTAGGGGCTGGGATTTGCAGTGATAGGAGGGGTGGATTGCTGGGATAGGAGGATGGAAGGCACAAAATGACATTGAGTTTTTCAGCCTTGGAATCATTCAGATGGTTATGGCGGATTTGTTGGGCTTGCATACCTTTGTGTTTGTGGTGGAGGTATAGGATGTGTTCAGGTTTGGTTTCTGATCCCCATAGACTTTGGGGCAGAGGAATAGGGAGGTCATGGGCATATGGCAGATAGTATAAGGTAGGCCACAAGGGGGATGGTTTCAGTTATGGTAAGGCAGTGTGTATGGAGCACATGATAGTCACAGGTAATGCTACTTCGACTACAGTGAGTCATGTCAGACTTGTTGTAGTTGGGGGTAGTGTGGGGGTACGTGCAGAGTTACTTGTGGAAGGGTACAACGGTATTGGAGATTGTTTATGGGGAGGGTGGGATTTCCACAAAGGGGTTGGAGTCACAATAGTCATAACACCATATGAGGTTGATAGGCTACTGAATCCAGGGTTTTTACAAGCCAACCAAGCTCAACTGTGCTTTTGGACGGGTGGAACCTTGGAGGTGATTGGATGACAGAGGTCACAGTGAAAGGAAGCTTTAAAGGAAAAATACAAGGGATATGGGATTTTGGTGTGTTTCTCAACTTAGCAGGCATCATGCTTTCAGTTGGGGAAGTCTGAGGGAACAGGGCCTATTTTCTTGGTTGATATGACCGTAGTATGGTTGCTGGTTGTCAGGCTGAGGTAGCAGGATCAGACGCCTGCTGCAGGACTCTGGGGGCAGCTTTAAATTCAAGTATATGGTAAGGGGTTAGCTGAGTCAATTTGTGTTTCGACCTTCAGGGTGTAGGAGACTGGTGGACAAGTGGTGCTGTGATCAAGTAACATGGGAGCTGATTATTGCTTTGGAATGTAGGGCAAGTTAGGTTGAGGTAGGTAGGGGGCTAGGGTGAAACTGGTGGGGTTGGATTATGGGGTGTGGGGATCCCACAAGAGGAGTAAAGTCACAACATTCATAGGAGTGCAGGAACTTATTAGGCTAAAGCCCCATGGCTCTTGGAAACCAGTTGACTTTAACACCCTGTTTTCGGATGGTGGGAATCTTGGGGGTTTAGTTACTCATTCAGTTGTTTAAACCATATCTGGGGGGGAAGGGCCAAAGGCAAGCTGTTCTTTACAGGAGGCCTGAGGGGTTCCTTATGTGTGGTTGGGGTGATAAATTTGTCCTTTGAGTAGGTAGGGTGATTGTCATTTGGTAATGAGTGCACCGGTGGTGTTTATGGTTGGGCACATAGATTACTTCATTGTTGGGATTAGGTGAGTTTTCAGGAACTATGTCAAGGGGTTCTTGTTCTGGATGTTAGTGTTAGGGCATTAAGGTTTTGGAGTTAGTCTATTCCCGGCAGTAATCAGACTACTGTACATCCAGAGCTTTGTAGTTTGGTGGGCTAGTGTGAGATGCTATAGTTGACAGGCTCCTAGGTGCGAGACTTAAGAGTTTTCTTTGACCAGGTTGCAGAATTGTGTTCAAGGGGTTATAGTTTCTGTGGCACTTGTTGTGGCTATAGGTTGTCATTCCTGAAAGGTCTAGCCATGGTTAGTGGCTTGAGGGAAGTGGACAAAAGGGAATGTATTCTCTTGGAGTGGAGGTTCCGGTGGTACAGTGGGGTCATGGGTAATCCTACTTTATTTAGTTTCATTAAGGTGCATTCCAGTGCTAGTAGGTCAAGGCGTGGGGTTGATGACGGGGTTCTAAGGTACTTTACAGATGATGGGTACACTGAATGATGTTTGGCCTAACCCTTCCCTTTATGGGAGGTCGTTGGATGGACAATTTTGAGTAGAAGGGAGGGGGAACAGCTTGGTCAGGCTGGTTGGCAGAGAAGAGGGACATGCTTGCCCTTTTCTGTTCCCCCTCTGGTGTGTGGAGGTTTATTCCAAGGATTAGTGGAAAGGAAATGAGCAGCTGGAGGAAGTTTGCTGAACAGGTAAGCAAACGGAGGTAATGATGCTGCTTATTTGGTTGGTAATTTGGTAATTTGATGAATGGTTTATGAAGTGAGATAGGATGCTGCTTCATAAGTAAAGTAAGTGAGCAAAGGTATGGACGCTGATTATTGGGCAGGATGAGCAGGTACGCTGTCCTGATTAACATTACAAGGATGCTTATGCTGTGTTTAGAATCAACTATACTATGTCCAGGTGTAAATAAAACTGGTAACCAAAGTTATGGAAGTTTAATAAAGGTCATCAAATGTCATTTGGTGTGATGTGTTTATTGAAGGGGACCAGGACAAATGAGGTTTATTAACAAACCAAGTTGTCCTGGGACATCTTCAGAATGGGTTAGGCTGATATATTAATGGGAGTTAAGTGGGTGGGAGAGGTGAAAGGGTTAAATGGAGGGAGGGATGATTGGGAGGAAATGAGATAAGGGTGGGGAGAGGCTTAAGGGGTTTAGACAAGTGTAGCTGGGTAAGTAATCACATTTTGGCGTGAACTTGTTACCCTCCCTACCTCCCTTTTTTGTTGGTGGTTTGGTGGGGATTTTGGTTATGTTAGTTGGGGTAGGTGGAGAAGTGGGACAGGCTTGCCCTCTTCTGTTCCCCCTCTGGTGTGTGGAGGTTTATTCCAAGGATTTGTGGAAAGGAAATGAGCAGCTGGAGGAAGTTTGCTGAATAGGTAAGCAAACGGAGGCAAGGATGCTGCTTATTTGGTTGGTAATTTGGTAATTTGATGAATGGTTTATGAAGTGAGATAGGATGCTGCTTCATAAGTAAAGTAAGTGAGCAAAGTTATGGACGCTGCTTACTGAGCAGGATGAGCAGGTACGCTGTCCTGATTAACATTACAAGGATGCTTATGCTGTGTTTAGAATCAACTATACTATGTCCAGTTGTAAATAAAATTGGTAATCAAAGTTATGGAAGTTTAATAAAGGTCGTCAAATGTCATTTGGTGTGATGTGTTTATTGAAGGGAACCGGGACAAATAAGCATTTATTTATTTGGCACCTTCTCTACATTTAATTCTTCAGAAACCAGGTTTCCAAATTTGATTTGCTATCCTTTTGTGAAGCATGCCCACAAAATTTGACACTCCATTAATCAAACTTGCTTCATTTGATATATCTCCAGTCTCCTTCTTGTTCTGTCCTTAGTGTTCTGCTGTACTCTCATCATCCATATTCTGCTGTTTAACTCTAAAACATTTTGGCAATTCTCCTCATCCATAAAACTCATTAGTGCTGACATTTACAAACCTTCTGAAGCAACAATAGTTACTTCTATTTGACTTCCAAGAAACTGGTATTTGTCTTTTCATATTTAGCAGCACGTCCTGATTCCATGCTGCTAACAGTCTCCTTCATTGTTAAACTTGAGCACTTGCAACATCAGTCTGCCACGATGTAGTGGCTCAAAAAGTGTGATGGGCATTCCTTGGAGTCCTGTTGTTGTTTCCTCTAGGCAATGTGAATAGCCTTTTGGGCCTCCAAGAAAAACAGTTCATTGGCCATGTAGGCCTAAAGAAAAATAAAATAAAATAAATAGATAAAATAAATTATCCATGACCTGCAAATTACAGAAGTAAAACTAATTGGACTATAATGAAATCTAGGGCCACCATTTTGAGCTGGAACCATTGTTACTTTTCTGCAGGAATCATTTACTGCATTTTTATCCAGAGACTTGGAGAACAGTTCATTTATTACTGCTGTAAGGGCATATTGCAGTTCTAAAAACTCTTTTGTGGAGCACCATTCGGGACTTGAACTGTATTACCTTTAACCTTTATTAATTTCTTTTGTGCTCCTTCATCGTCATAAAAGCATTTCCTGTTTTTTGTACTACCGCCCCTTTCTCCTTCCCATCTAAGTATTCCATTCAAAATTTCCCTAGTAAACAGAGCTCCCAGGAGTTGTTGTATACATTTCCATCTTAGCATGAACTGTATATTTCTGACTCTGCTTTTCTCCAACCACTAATATATCTTGTGATGCTCCACCACTGGCAACAGTAATCAAGGAGCCTCAGTCCTCACCACTAGCACCATTGGTGGATGTACATTAGGAGCATGATAGGTTCACACACAGTAGTTCCAGATGCAGCTCTCTGCATCAAGTGCAACTTCCCTTAAGAGCACACAGAGACCACAGTCAGTCCAGGGCTGGTTTATCCCTCTTTATCCAGATCACCAATAAGACTCCCCACTGGCACAGCTATAGAGTTGAGATCTCAGCTGAGTAGCGAAGCCCAGATGTCCAGCACCCTCTCTGTCCAACCA
>NC_056748.1:830611080-830658580 GCF_019279795.1 Protopterus annectens | reverse complement strand
GTAGGGGTGATAATTCCCAGTACCTAGAGCCCCATATCACATTGAAGACTCTGTCTTCAAACCTTTCTCTCCTCTCTTACTTGTTTTATTTCATCCAGCTATTTTGCTATGATATAGGACCAGATTCCTAAAGACTTGTTCTCTGTGTAAGTGACTTACCTCGGTGTGAGTCTTATTTCTAAATAAGGCGTACGCTGGGGCTGGATTGTAAATGAATTCTTCTCAGTGTTAAGTAACTTGCTTTCAGTGTATACACTCATTGTAAGTCACTTACAACAAGAGCAAGTCCTTTGGAATCTTGCCCCTCTGTAAGCCTGCTTTATAGATAGGCTTACACTGGAGTACATCACTTACAACAAGAGCAAATATTTTGGAATCTGGCCCATAGACATGTCCATCTCACCTTTACATGAGTCCTTATAGAAAAGAAAGTCAACCTATTTTTCAATCCTTGGAGCAGAGACAGTAGTTTATAATAGTTTACAATGTGGTTCTGTCCCAATCCTTTCCCAGGTATCCCTCTTATAGTAGACCAATGTCCTCCAGCTAATTAAACATATCCTATTAAAGGTAATATTTGAACTTATTCAGACATGGATTTACCTTTGTCTACATAGCAGAACTGTAACTTAATTAGCCATCCTGCAGGAAGGTTTGTCCCAAGTAAATAACTAGTGCCAAAATTAAGGACTGAAAATAAATGCAAAATAATAACTTATTGTATCCTTTGAAAAGTCATATTCCCCAGAGAACTAACACATTGACAATATGACCCTAAGAGTTGACCCATGTGTTTGGAATTTGAGAACTTATGTGGACAGTGAGCTAAATTTGAGCAACATATGTCCATTGTTGTAAGAATGTCCTCTATTGCACAGCTTATAAACAAAGGGACTGTGTCTAGATTTAGGGATGTTATTGCTCCCCTTATTCAACTCTCATTAGGGCAATCATTTAAAACAATGACTCCTTTGGCATGTGTCTGTCCAGGCACATGCAACAACTGAAATACTTGCAGAGATACCTTAATAAACAGCCTAAACAACATGTCCTACATGGAATGATGCTAAGCCTTGTCTCTATACTAGGCAGCTTCCAGACTGTTAAAGAGGTGACCTGTGCCTGGCATACAAGGCATCCTCCGACCTGGATTTATTGCACATCAGTGAGTAAAATGGCATCAGAAATACTCAGTCTTGGGATATAAATCTCTTCTGCAACATCAACAGAACAGTTTGGAAGGATAGCTATATCTCACAGAGGATGCCGCTGCTGTGGAGCAGGCTGTGCTTTGACATACAACAAAGATCATCCTTGTCCATATTCAAGCGTAACTTGGATATATGGATGGGAAACAGAAAACCTACTCTAAAACTGCATCCTGTACTATTAATGGACAAAGGCAGCTCCTAAATGCTTTATCCCTTGCGTGGGACTCCAAATTATCTATGGTATGATCCCAGTTATTCTCATTAGAAAAAACAAACAAATAGTGCCTTCTAAACCAACTCCTGGAGGTAAATCCATTGGGGAACCCACTTAAAAAAACCTCTGTGAGGTTTTTCATGGAGTTATTCTCATTAGGAGTAATATATAATTATTGACCATGGAATGGGTAAGGCCAATCTCTAACCAAATGGTACAGGTTAATTTGAGTACAAAAAGGGAAATTGGCTAGGCTTAAAATGTCTCACAAGGGCAGCTAGCCTAGCATTTACCCATGAACTTGGCACTTCTGTCCCAAAAAGTGATTCTGCTTTTGCTGTAATAAGTTACATTGTGGACAGAAGTTGCACAGTTTTCGATGTTTACCTTTTTGTTCTTAAGAAAATTACATAAAAATACAGCGCCAAAAAAAAACAATGTGTGAATGTTGAATTTTACTAATACAGCCTTATAGTATTCACTTTATTGATCATTTGGTCTCATATAAAACCTACCCATTTCAGCCATCTTTATGCATGTCATTGGTTCCTACTGGGTCAGTGCCAGTACTGTTGTATTTTTGTTATGGTTTCAATTTTATCCCAAAGGAAAACATTCAAAAAATACCTTCTGAGCAATATTTTACAAGTTCCTCAATTTTTGAACTTCTGTTTTTGAGATGCTGTCATAAAATACAACACTGTAACTTATAAAACACTCAGATTTGATAGTGTAACATCATGACTCACAATCCTGAGTATTTTTTACAGTAACAGTTAAGTGCAGTCATTTCACTGGCATCATGTCAGGACTGAGACGGTTTTGATTTTTCAGTCCTTGACCAGCATGCTTTTTTAATCCTGTCAGGAAACTTTCCCATGACCATTATAGATCAGCAAGTGTTGAATTAACTGGCATGTATTTTTTATCAATGAGTTACGTAATTTAACAGTGACTTCAGTGTGGAAACCACTCTGCTTAGCTAGCCATCTTACCTGCAGAATACTTGAAGGGAATTATTCCTATCCAGTGTTATGAATGGCTGGAGGATCACTGGGATTTACATGCATGCAGAATGGTTGGAAAACTAGTGTATTTAAAATATTTTAGACCTTTTATACAAAAATACACACAGTACTAATTTTATTTTCAGAGGGGTAGTCCCAAGTGTATTTGAAGAGGAGACAGAGTTGTGTTCCGAATTGCTTCTGTATTATCTACTAAGTGATTACAGCAACTGTGAGAAAATTAATATTCTGCTCTGTTGTTAGTAAATTAATATGTTGTTCTGGTGTTGCAGTATTTTCAGAATGAAAGCTGGCTGTGGAAAGAGAAAATGTTCAGCAAGGTCAAATTCAGACTATTTTGAAAACTGATATCTGATTGGCAGTTTGGGTCCTATTGTGGATATTTTGAATATTCATATTTGATTGGCTGTTTAAGTCCTGTTTTAGGCTACTGCTCCACATCTCTCATTTTGACACACATATACTCACTAAAGTTGAATAAAGTGATAAGCCACTACAGAAGTGTTATTTCTCTCTGTTTTTCCTAAGCAAGGACTGGCAAATATAAATACATCTTTGCTATTATGATAACTGTGGCAATGGGCACTGCAAAATGCATTTCTTGGTCCAAGTAGACTGTAAAACTCAAAAAGAACATTTAGATTACTTATAACACTTAGGGTAGTATTCATTGTGATTACTCACATGTATTAAGGCTATCTGCACTGTCTGTGAATGAGAGCAGCAAAGCCATGATTCATAGATGTCACTTACACTAATGCATGATGACCTCAGATGAGCATAAGCAAATGAGCTCATAATGATATGTAAATGAGGAATGATGTAACCCAAAGTACACTAATGTAGTATTTTCTTGCCCATTTGCGATTCATAGTGGAATTGTCCTGCTTGTCCCTTCTGAACTCAGATATGTTATAAAAAGAGGAGTCTTGACAATCCTATCTACATTGCAATCCATGAAAATGCTGTCACATGCTGCAAGCCTTGCTATTTCCAGGTGTGAGCTGCCAAAATTACTTGCATCCAGTGTCTCTCACAGGTCAAGAAGGGGGAGATATAAGAAGAGGATAACTCATTATAACTTTCATAATAAGGAAATACTGCATAGGTTCAGAGTGGACAGGGACATTATAAGGGTCTTAGTCAGTATGTATGCATGACGCCCATAGAGGTACTGGAGAAATGC
Organism: Protopterus annectens; assembly: GCF_019279795.1. Taxonomy (NCBI): domain Eukaryota; kingdom Metazoa; phylum Chordata; order Ceratodontiformes; family Protopteridae; genus Protopterus; species Protopterus annectens. The sequence continues at coordinate 830,654,941 of NC_056748.1, read as the reverse complement.
ATGGATTTCTTATCCCTGTGGATACTAAGTTATATACAGAACTCACTAGACTTGCCATGGGGACCTTCCAGGGATAGACTAGGAACACATTGAGTATCTCACAGGCTTCTGTCTCAAGGATACTGCAGTAGCTCCTGGATCTAATCTTGGAATATGTGGATCAGTACATCTGTTTCACAGTGTCACCTATTGACTGAACCAGGACTATGAGTGCCTTTTATGGGGTGGCACATTTAACTGAGGTACTCAGTGTGATAGGCTGCACCCATGTTGTAATTAGGACACCTTTTAGTCCACAGGGGGAGTGACACCACAAAAGGAAGGGCTACCATTCCATCAACTGCCAGGTAGCGTGTGATGCATGGGAATGCATCACCAATGTCTCTGCCCAGCATCCTGGCAGTGCACATGATTCCCATACCTGGCACACTACCTCACTCTACCACCTCTTCCTGCATGGTAGGATGCCCAGTGGTCATCTTGTTGGTAACTTAAATTCAATATAAATAAAAAAGACACTTACATAGTTATTCATGGTAAAATGTATTGCTGAATAAAAAATCACTTTTCCTTTGTTTTATCTCCCCTCCTCATTCTCTCTCTTTTTGTTTTGTCTTTCAGGTAAGACTAGATATCCATTGAAGCCATGGCTCATGACACCAGCAAGAAATCTAAGTAGAGCTGCATGCAGAAGAGACCTATAAGACAATCCCGTTCCAGACCCATATTGTCTTTGAGAAGGTTTTCAGCCACCTGAGGTGCCATTCCAGGTTCTTGAATGAGTTTGGGGTATGCTTTACTATGACCCAGTTACTGCATGGAGAATGTTTACTGCATGTTGCATTCTGCACAACATGAGCATGCACCAGTTTGGTGGTGAACTGACCCATGCTGTTACTGCAGTTCCTAGTTACAGTCTCACTATGACTAATGATGACCAGCTAGCAGCAGTAGTAAAAGACCCAATGGAGTAGGCTTATGTATGGCATATGACTGCGTGGGTAAATAGGTGGTGTCTAGTCAAGAACTATGGACGATGCCACTCAGTTTAATGTTTCCTTTGTTGTAAAAAAAAAAAAAAAACAGAGTATAACTGATGCATGCAGTGATATCTTTGGGCTATGTTGTGTGATGTGGTCTACTGTCACTGTTCATCTGACATTTTCTCATCTTAAATTTCAGAATATTTACTAATATTATTGTTGGTAAAAGTCATGCCCGAGTGCTCTGTTTTTCACAATATAATCTGCTGAAGTGGTTACCTAAGTATCCATGTACTGAATGCCTCATGTGGTATAATCAGTAATAACTGTTACTTCCATATTTAACATGAGTTCATACTTTGCATTTGAATGAAAACATATATTTGTTATATTACACATTTTTCCTTATATTAAAGTATGTATTTTTCTCAAGTAATGCATATCAGACTTTTTGCCATACACAATAATATGTGACTTCAGAGACAAAAAAAAATATCATTTGTGCAGTGGTGAGGGTGAAGTGGCAGCAGTGTTTGTTTACATGGCAGGAAACTCGTTTTAATCCGTAATTTTCTAATTAGTGTTGCTTTGAAAACTATGTATTACTACTTTGAAGTTGTTGCTAACTTCCAGCTGTAAGAATAGTAATCCATAAAGCACTGGTGTTAATGACTGCAATCTCATGCTATGTCATACATATTTCTTTCCATAGTTTCCATGAGATTTCAAGCAGCACCATAACAAGGATCAATGCATAAAGTTGCAAATTGTCCAAGACCCCCTTTTTAAATAATTTATCCCCTTTTGAGTTTAACATTTACCTATGTTTCTGACCATCAAATGCTAAGTAACAGAATTGCCATAGCTGATTCACACTACTTCAAAATCAGATGAGTCCTACACATCTCCTAATGATGGGCTAGGTGATAGTGCATGTGAATTTGAAGAGGTGGCTGTTATATGTTATGGATACTGAGTTGGTGCAATATCACGACATAGTTGACGCTGGTGATCCTTCAGACACTGACTGACTGTGCTGCATATATGTGATCCGGACTTCAAATGAGAGGTTCTGATAGGTATAGATGAACCCTGACATGGTCTACATGAAATCTATTGTGCTTGTTCCCCTGACTAATTACAGTTCTTTCTTGAGAAGAATTTATAGTAGTCTTAAGTGATTTGCCCCAACTGTCTGTACATAATGCTTTGGTAAGTCCTAAATAGTGTACAAATGGAGGCAGCCACAGATGCCTGGTGTGCCACCATACCTCACTTCAGTGAGATCATGGTATTATTCCTACTCTGGAAATCCTCATGCATACCATGGAGGATTTGGACTCTCTGGGGCAATGTTTTGAAACTTAACATTGTCACAGCACATTTGTTGCTGGGCATCCAATACGTTTCGTGTTTCCTGGAGTAGTTGCAACAAATGTCTGCATCTGGCTTCCCTTTTTAAAGTTGTCACTGTGGACACTATTACCTCTGAATGCCTAACATCATCCTCAAAGTATTTGTCTGGGTTTGGAGGTTCTGTTGTAGAGGTGTATTGGTGTTCCTCCTGTACAAGCTAGTGCAATGTCAGAATGTGCATAACTTTGCAATGCACTGTCACTTCCTGCAGAGTTACTAACATATTGTGGGGTGTGAGATCCTGCCACTAATCTTGAGGACTGCATTCCACTTTCCTCAGGCCACGTCATAAATATAGCTGTGTTTTCACCAACATTATCATTATCAACAGCAGTCAGTCTGCTGTTGATATCTCACCATTAATTGGTATAGTGAAACTGTTTGTTTCCACTACTGACCCTATATAAAAATAAATAAAACACATTATTAATCAAAAAATAGCATACACTACTGTCTGCTTAATAAGGAGTTGTATGTTGGGGGGGGGGCACTTACCACGCATTTTGCCCTCATTCATTTTGTGTTGATGTGGAAGGTTCATGTATTAATAGTGATTGCCATGTGGTTAATGTGGCCATTCCTTGTCAGCATTCCATTCTATATGTTATTGTTTTTAAACCAACCTTCCTGAGCAGATGAGTGTTGCTGCTGCAGTTGTTGGTAATTGCCAGTGTCCACACCTCCTCAGATTATTCCAGCACTATAATTGTCTGTATCATAGTCATCCCCTGCAGATGGAGAGGAGGTATTCCTCATGGGGTGTTAATGGTATAATTGTTGGAGCCCTCTCCCAGTACTGGTATGACCTGTTGCATTTTGTCTCAGTTTACTTCTAGTACATCCTACAATAGTGTGTTAATATACATTTTCTGCCACCCACTGCATTAATGTCCAGGGCAACTTGATTCCAGGCTTTTGTCCTCTTAACTCATTTGGGCCCCCTTTACCAAATAGATCTTATGCATTTGTCCTAAGGCCTGCCAAGAGGATGTGATTTACCTCATCGTTGAAGTTGTCCTTTCTCTGCTTTGATACACAAAAACCTTATAATTATCAGACAAGCAATGTAATGACTTCAATCCTCATATAAAAGGTCAACATAAGCCACATAATTATAAACACATGCAAAATCTCACTCTAACAAAGTAAAGTTGTGCTATACTAATGTCTGCAGCATCATCCACAACACTAAAGCAATCACTTTTTTTTTTTTAAAGATTTCTTGTCTTAGCCCCTACCATTTCAAGTATTCATCATGCTGTTATTTTTCACTCTTCAGTGACACTCAGAAATCTTCAGTTAAGGACACGTGTGTGTTCAGCCAACAACACATTATTACTACTTCGGTAATTCATAATTATAACACAACATATGTATGAATATATGTGTGCACAATCAGTACATGACATCAAAGTAATGACTTTTTATGAGTGATCACTAATCATTTTCCATTGCTGCTGTAATACTTTCCTATTTACAAATAGCAATGTTACACTATTCATTAATAGCCATGATAATATCACCATGATATCAGTAAAAATATTTCTTCAATATAACTCACTATTTTTACAGCATTAAGTGCTTCATATTAAATTTAAATTTTTTTTCATTCTGTTTCCTCACTTTAAGAACTCCGTAGTTACCTAAGACATTTACCACCCAGCTCAAGTAATGACAAGTTAATATGGTGGTATTTAACTATTTCACAAAACTCCAGGTCTATTTACACATTTTATATGCAAGTTAGGCCTTTTTACATTTATCTCTATGAATTGCAGTAATTTCTGTATGTGTACTGCCACTTACAGATATAACTCACTCTCGATTACTCATGAACGCAGTCTTGGGTTCATGGGAACATGCTGTGGACAGCGGATAAATCTGTAGCAGTCCTTAGCTTCCCCCAGAATGGACAGATATGCTCAAATCTTAAGATATTCAGAAAAAAACAAAATGGAGTCATATGTATTAAAAATTGCACAACTATACAGTGCAATTTCTACCCATCTAACATCATATGGTACATTAAAATCTACAGAAAAATGTTTTTATCCTAAACTCTATAGGAAACCAACTTTTAGCAACTCTTATATACATTTTAAAAGTTTCCATCCCATGATTACAAAAAGAACTTAATTAAAGGGCAATGTATAAGGCTGCTAGGATGATTTCTAACCGTAGTGATTTAGAAATTGAATCTGAATTGTTGGAAAACATGTTTTTAGACAGGGGGTAGGTACCCTGTCAATTTCATCAAGCCTATTATGGGGGAACTTTTTAACAAATGGGAAAAAATACAAACCCCTATTAGGACTAGAATTGGAAAATGGGAATGGTACCCAGAATGAAGGTACTTTATATGAAAGAGCACTTGTCCTTGAGTACGATGATTGGGCTAAATATATTTAGGATGTCACTAAAAGTAATTGGAATATTTTGAAAACTAACCGTGGTGTGTATGATATTTTAGGCAAAAGCCCACCATTGTTTTTAAAACTGCACCTAATTTTAAAAGCTTATTTGAATTCGATAATAATGCCAAAGTAAAAAAGTGAAAGCAGCTAGATCGGACACAGTGAAATGCGATACTTGCAACCAGTGTTCATTTATACTTTCTTTAAATGTTCTTGTCCTAGACAACTCTTCAAAGAGTACAATTCACCTGGTTGGTAGTAACTGCAAATCTAGAAGGATAGTTTATATTGCAAGTGCTCAGGTTGCCGTAGCTTTTATGTGGGCAAAATGAAGCATGTGCTTAATAAAATAATTTATGAACATCTGTATGAAATAAAAACTAGTAACTCTAACAAAGCACTTTACAACACACCCTGATATGTAATAATTTCACCAATTTCGAATTTGGTGTGCTAGAACAAGTCAAAATTAACCTCAAGGTGGTGATGGGAATCCGAGTTAGAATATAGGGAACTGTGGTAGCAGCTCAAACTGGAAGCTATGAACCCACCTGGTTTAAATGGTATTGTATCTATTTTGTCACTACTTAACATTTGAACAGCAAAACTGTAGCACTTTATGACTATCAATTTATTGTGAGATTGTTTTGATTTATGCTGTATACACAAGTATATTTTAAAAGATCGATCAAATTTGTTGCTTTTGCTTTGTCTTTTTAACAAATGGTGTTTTATTTCATTAATCAATCTGAGTTTTTTTTTTTTTTTGTATTTATGAACTGGGTTAGGATGTGATGTTATTCTGATGAAGTTCCGGATTTCTGAACAAAAGCGCTCAATTTGAATTTTTGGAATAAACTTTTTTGTTTTATGAATGCAGGTTGTTTAACTGGGCTCCATTTGTTTAGTTAGTGTGCAGTGTGGCATTCAACTCTTGACTTGAACAGCAGTTTCTTTTGATCAGATGGTACATCTTGTCATATCAAACAACTCAATAGTTTATAAAAGTAGCTCATCACACACACACACATAGGTATATGTATTTATTCAACCCTCCACCCCCCTAAAAAATATTCCTGCTGCTACAATGAAGGAATAAATGACATTCACATATAATACTTCCAAAAAGATAGCTAAGGTGAAAGTACAGCAACATTAGCAATTAGTAATAAAAACTAGAAATGATAATTGCATATTGTTTTTATGTACCTTATAAATGTAATGAGAATGTATTCCTGTAAAAATAACATGAATGTGACAAAGCATTTTTGGTTAAACCAAACTTGCCAATTATAACAGTACCTGCTGTAATGCCCCTGCTGGTTAACTGGGTTTGGTTAAGGTGGTGTCACACTCCAGAGGGAATGGTTCTAAGCCTGTGAACTACAGCCCTGTCTGTGCTTCTTTCTTCATTGTCTTTCTGACTCCTCCAGTCATGGCAGTACCTGTTAGGGCACATGGCTGTGACCCAAACTGTTCTGATGAGGAGACCAAAATCATGGTCTAACTGCTGAAGGAAGTGTGAAATGAATGTCTAGCACATACTTTAGTGAGAAATAACCAATATTATTATCTCTCTTACTTCTGCCTACATTTTAAATCATTCTTGTACATGCTAAGGATTAGTAAAGAAGAAAACTATCAAGCACTCAGTTTTGAACAGCTTTAGGAAACAAAAACTTCCATGATCTGTCACATTGTTCTGTGTGTCTGCATGTTCTGGGTGAACAAATTTTAGAGACTGTTACATGCAGAGCATAATATTTAAAAAAAAACATTCAACCAAAACTGTATTTATGTTTATAAGTGACAGTAAAAGGAAGACTAGAAAGGTATGAGAATTCAGATACTACGATATATTTGAAGAAACACATGGCAAGCAAATACTCCAGTGAATGGAATGGCTTAGAAATAATAATTCTATACTTAATATTAATGGAAAAAAGAGAAATAGAGGTAAACAGGAATTGTCTTATGTCTTTTCTTTACAGCTGAGGAAGAAATCTGCTACAACAGGAGACAGCAGACGTGACAGAAACAGACTAGTTGAGTCAGCTGGTAAGCCTGAATAAAGTAGTAGGTAGTATTGTGTGTTTAACGGATTACATTACTAGATATATATATTGGTAACAACTAATTAACAACAATTCATACAGGATTGTAACAAAAACAACAGAATACATTCAGTACATTGCTGAAAACAAGAGTGACATATGCCAGTATATAAGTGCAAGTATGTATAAAGGGTGTGCTCATTGCAATATTGCAAACAAATGCATATCAGGCACAAATATGATGATTATGTTTGTGTAGTAGACTGAAACATGTAAACCCTACCATTACATCTTAGCAAATACTTTCCTGTAAAATGTGCATAAGCACTCCCCATAAAGTGTCATTCCAAAGTGTGCAAAACCACTTTTCCAGAGTTTCAAAGTCTGCATAAGTATTTCCCATACATTCTGTTTTCATTTGATAAAGAGTAAAATAAATAAAAATGTTCAAAAGTAAGAAAATGAATATTGTGTAACATAATGTGTAAAGTTATTGAGTAGATTTTCTCTTTTGTCTCTCACTCCACCCTTTTTATCTGTTTTCCTTATTTTAATTATTTATTCCTTTGTCCTTTATTTTTTTATTTTATTTCTTTTCCACTTATGGGATTGACCCAGACACGTACCTCCTTGGGTAGGGAGTGCACACCCTCTGCCTATCCAGGGACATTATCACAGGATCGGAGTAGTGGCACTAGTCCTGCAGGCACCCCAGCATGTGGCAGCATGTCAATTTTCACTGAATGGGTGCTTCAGGACTTGATTAAGGATGTGTTGGAAGAGGTTGAGATAGGTGAATTCAGCCAGTTGAGACCTTGCTTAGGCATGTTCAAGACACTCTGCCTGAAATGGTACCAACCACTGCACCACCACAAGCCTCTATCCCCTCAAAATTGGTGTCCTCCTCTCCTCCACCATGTGGCAGTAGGCTGGGACTCCTGCTGGTGCTTCTTCAGCCTTTCTTCCCTTATCCTTTCTCCTACACCCTCTTACCTATTCCCCACCCAATCTACACTCTTGTATTAAAAGAATTTGAAAAAATGGGAAATCTAGCCCCTGCCAAATATGTTGTGCCCCTCCTCTGCCAACTCCTCCAGCACAGCTCTTTTGATATTTTTGTTATAGGTTCTCCTCTTTGTTGTCTCTCCCCTTTTCCATTCTTTCCTATCTCTCCATTTCTATTCTTTAATAAACAATCAGGATATTCACACAAGGATAAACTCATATAAAGCATATTAAACCAATTTATTTTTTAAAAATATAAATAGTAAAAGTTGTGCAGTCCACCAATTGCTTTAAGTGTTTTAAGCATGACTGCACATAGCTGCATCTGTCCACAACATCTGAAGACATTCAAAGTAACACAAAGTTTACGGCTTTCACGTAGTACTTTATATGCACTTATGTTTTGCAAGATGCCCTCACTTTTCCTTATTTAGAGCTAATACCCTGTGCTTCTTGTTAATAACCACTATATGGTTACGTACTGCCAGACTATAAATACCAGCCTCATTCTTTTATGAATTAAACCTAAAATGAAAAAAAAAATAACATTTTCAGATAGTCACATTTCCCTGAATGCTCAATTTCAGTTTTACAGGTGGCAATTCAGCTTCTTATTCAATGCAAGAAAAACAGTTTGCTTCAACAAAGGGTATTTAGAAAAATCACCCATCTTAACTGAAGGCTACTTTCACCATGGGATGGAAAACCATGTTTTACAGTTTGCCTGTGTCTGCATATGCATGAATGTGCATGTTTGCTCACATTTATGTGTGTGTGTGTGTGTGTGTGTGTGTGTGTGTGTGTGTGTGTGTGTGTGTGAGTGTGTGTGTGTGTGTGTGAGTGTGAGAGATCTTGGAATGGTCAAATAAATTAGGGGACTGGTGAGGGAAAACAGAGAATATAGCCCCTTGTATGGTTGGTATGCAAGGCTGTCCTCCTCACAGAAATCAGTGTACCATACTACATTGTGAAAATAGTGCACTGTTGTGAAAGCTACCTTCTTTGGGTTAGTCTTACTGAAATTAGTGTAAGTAGAGCTTGCTTCAGGATGATATAGACATGCCTATTTCTATCTAAACTAGTAACATTTGTTATTTTAGGCCACTTTTCAGTTCCTACATTAGCTGTTTTTCATTTGAATGATAACAACAGGAAAATAAACGCATGTTAATTATTTGTTTTATGCATTCAAACAAGTGCATTAAATTTAGTTAAGTCTCTGTATCTTACCACTGGTTTCCTTGGAGAACGTATGTAACGGTCTTTCTCATCTTTATTTTCCTGAAAGGAAAATAAGTATTTTGTTATAGTTTTAAGTTATGGACCATTACTTTAGACGTTAGTGGCATTATGAGTGATTCTGAAAGTGGGTTTTCAATACTCTCCTCCTGCAACATGACTGCACACTCATGTTCATGTACTTGTTTCCATGCATGCATGCTTGCACACACATACACGCACACACAAAATACCATCAACACTAAGATGGACAATAAGATCAGCAATATGCTTAGAGCAGAGGTTCAGACTCTGGTAAAGTAATCCTCCCTTAAACTAAAGAAAAATCTTTGATTCCCCACTATATATATATATATATATATATATATATATATATATATATATATATATATATATATATATTATATATATATATATATATATATACATACACGAGTCTAGGACATTTGCTCAAATGAGTAAATGTCCGAAACCCAAATGGTCGGGCATACTTACGCGAAAATGCTTTTAACCGAAGAAGCACTTTTGCGTAAGTATGCCTGTTGCCGAGGCCATACTAGGGTGTGGATAAGGGATAATTCCCTTTTCCCCACTGTAGTGCAGTCTCAGAGGAAGAAAATTAAAGTAGGGGGGTGTGGGGGGCACAGCCCCCCACATAGGGGGTGCAGGGGGGTGAAGCCCCCTGCTAAACCATTAATGTAGTGTTTTTTTTTTAGTTAACACACTTTAACGGATGCTTTTTCGATAAAAGCGCTTTCGGTAAAGTATGTTCGGTGGTTATGGATTCGAGCAAACGTCCTAGATCCATATATATATATATATATATATATATATATATATATATATATATATAGTTCCTATTCTGTTATCGAATCCCTGAAAACTCAGATGTTCGAAGTTTCAGGAATTCAAACAACAAAAAATAAAAAAATAAAAACCCTAACTAGTGCCTGACTGTTGCAAGCAGGGGGGCAAGCCCCCTGAACCCCCCACACCTCCTGCTCTTTAAATATACCAAATCCAGGATAGCAATACAGTGTGGAAAGGGAAGATTTCCCTTTAACACACTGTAGTGTGATCTCGCCCCCCCCTGCTTGCAACAGTTTATTTGTTTTCTTTTGTTTTTATTTATTTTTTTTTATTCTTATCAAAGTTCTGAAACTTCAACCATAAGGTTTCGACCTTATAGTGTTTGAAGTTTCGGAACTTCGATAACATAATAGGAACACATATATATATATATATATATATATATATATATATATATATATATATATATATTTAACATTTGTTTGTCAGGATAGTCCGACTGGACAAGTGTCCATTTTCAGTGGAGTCCTGGGAGAAAAACTCCATAAGTTTACAGAGTGAAGAAAAATTTACAAAAGAGACATTACAGAGTAGTAGCATACAGATTGTAGACTTTACAGCCATTTGTCTGTTGACCACCCCCCCCGGCACACATATGCATGACATAACCATGGATGTAGCTTATTACATTCTTCTTTTAACATTGACATCAACTGCAGATATTTATAGACATTCAGCATTTCATGTGATTACAAATAAAGACACTATAATGTTGTTAATGTTTTAAGAATGCAATATTTTCAATTTTGTTTGATTTTTCCATGAAATAGTCCAGGCCTTCCTAGGGAGACTCTGGTCCCAACTAAGAAATACTTGCTTAGAGGCCTTGGTCAACTGTAACAATTAAACCATTTCTCAGACATCCTATATTCCATGTATGGCTAGGGTATAGACTGGTACCTTCAAGACAGGTCTAGAAGCCAGTTAAAAACACTCTATTAAATATAAATGCTTATTCAATCACAACTCGACTCCCAGTTTGATTTTTTGTTGAGTCTGCACATTTTAATTGTCATTATACTGGTTATCGTACTACATGCTTTGTCTGACTTTGGTACATCTTTGATTTTAGCAGTCATATTACAAAACAGTCCATTTCTACCATTCAAGTTATACCTTTTTTTAAAATGGAGAGATCCATTCTCTACATCTGCATTCAATGGATAAAGAACCACAATGTATGAAATTAATGTATACTCACAATCTGCACTGCCTTTGTACCCATACATCTTGCAGAGCAAAATAAAAACACCACCACTACTGACTTTATGCTTCTACGATCATAACAGTTTCCAAATATTAAGTCTGTGCAGGAATACAAGTCATTTGCAATATAATAAACTTTTTTCTTATTGTTTTCAAAGAAAATAAAGTAAAAAAGAGATTGAACAACAAACTGACTGCCTCTTCGTGTTTTCTGATAGCTACAAAAACATACATTGTTATAATACTAGAAATACACTCCTGTGTCTCTTAAAATGGGCTCTTAATTAACTCACTGTTTTCAGATTCATGAGAGTTTGTGGCTTTTGATTAATTGTTATTGTGAGGGAACATGCATAGTTATTTTATGATAGTAATCTGATCCAGTTTTGCTACACTCCTTTTAACTCAAAAATAAACACAATGATGATGAATAGCAGAAAAAGTCTGTCTCTTTCATAACAACTAATGTCACTGTTCTAATAAGATAAATAATTCATGATAAAAGCATTTTAAGAACAGAGAAGACTTACTAGTCTGATGCATTACAGTTCTTCCTGGATCTTTGAATTGCAAGAAGGCATACAGAAAATGTTGAAATCTTTTGTTGTGCAGAAGGTTAGAAAACTCTGAAATATACTGAAGCTGATACTAAAGAATCTGAGAGAAAAGGAGCACAACATATTCTGAATTTTGTGACAGGTTTACCTAATGATTTGAATGGCTATGTACCATGGGAAGTTTTATTACACACCTGAATATCGTTTTAAGTAATTGTTCTATTGATTAAAGTGAAGTAGTTGTTAAGGTCTATAGATATGTACATTTTACATTTTGAAGAATTCTCATGCTTTTTCACTATGTTCTTTTTTTCCTTTAAACATTTTTGTACATATTGTACTATACTATTCATAATATTTTCCTGAGTTCTTTCTATTTCTCCATATTCCTTAACTAATCTGCTTAAGTAACTCGATACTTCTATTTTTCCTTGTAAAAACTATCTTTGCTTATATAACAATACTTGCATTTTTCTTGATTTCTTTCATATAATTCTTTTCTTTTGTCAAGGTACTTTGACCTTATGTTCTAAATCTTCCAATGCATCACTGTATGGTCTTTTATATTTTTTTTCTTTCTGTACTTTTCTCACATCATATTGCCACTGTAAAAAAAAAAAAAAAAGTTTTATATTTTTCCTTAAATATCAACCCACTATTCAAACCAAGTTTTATAAAATGTCATCTTTCCACAATTACATTACTAATCTCTTTCCTTCTTCATTCCATGCTTTCCCATTTATCTTTTTAATTCCTTTGCCTAATTTTATATATTCTTTGTTTTCCTTTATCACTTGCATTTTGCAAGATGATCAGAAAATCCTTCTCCTATAACTAAACCTTCTGATACTATAAAATAATCTATTTCAGCTCTATACATACCCCTTTTGTAAGTACATGAATTTTTGTCCCAAAGTTTTAATGTACATCATCTTATAACTTGTAACATTTTTCTTATGCAATTTCTTTTCTTTTTATGCATGCCTCTTAAATCACAGTTAAAGTCTTATGTTATCATAATATTCATATTTATCACTGCATAGTCTAAAATTTGATGAAATAAGATTTCCCTATAAGCATATAATGTTATACTTCTATATAGTCTTTCCTTTTTGAATCTACAATGGTTAATCTTCCCATTTTTGCTAAAATTACATCTAATATCTTTACTGTACGTCTTACAGAATATGGGTATTCCAGAACATCTCTCATTTTCCAAATTACAAAAATGACCTTTCCTCCAGATATGTTTCTGTGTTTGTCATCTTTATTTATTTGTTAAAAATCCTGTGTCTTCTAATATAATTACATCTGTATCACATGTATTATACCACTCCAAAATCACTATTCTTCTTACTGTATTTATAATACTATTCATGTTTACAGAAAGGAAAGCCCTCTAAAAGTTTCATTTTCCCTTTTCCCTAGATTGGTGGTTTCATAAGCTCATAGCCAATTACTAGGCTAGCTTTCTTAATATGCCTTTCTAAGCCTAACCAATTTCCATTCCAAAGTTGAGAATCAAACACCTTAACCATTATACCACCCCCAATCATTAGCCATATATATTATTTTTAATACATTTCTTTTCTTTATTTCTTTTGTACTTATCCTTTTAAATTTTATTTTTCTGTCTTTTACCCATTTACTAAGAGCTTTTTACTACCTCCCAGTTTATGTCTTGTCACTTATTTCAGAACCTTCTTCTATGTCCTCTTTATTCATTTTTCCTCATCTAATTTTTCTTCTAATTTCTTCTATTTCTACTACTTCTAAAATTTCTCTTCTTTATTCATTTTATTCTTTTTCTTTTCCTTTCTCTTATTTTCATTTTTGCAATCCATCCACAAATGTCTAATTTTGTTACATTTATAACATTTCAATTCAGATTTTTTTTTGCATCATGTCCCATTTCCCCACAAATATAACATCTTCTTTTGTCACAGTTACTTATCAAATGGCATTCTTACCGTCTCAAAACAACAAGCTTTGGGTTGTCCCCAGTGTTTTAAGACATCCCTATTCCCCTCCACATTTATCATGCTTGGTATATGTATAATGATTTATCTTTCTATTTTTACAGCAATATTATAATCCCATCCATCAATCTACAAACCCCTTTTTGTCATAAACTTTTACAACATTTAGTACTACTTTACATTAAGTTTTGAAATGTCTTTTCAAAGTCTCTCTTTCCACCTCTGTTTGAAATTGTATATAAATTTTCCTTTTTGTCTCCCTGTTAAATGCTTTTATCACATAAAGATTCCATAGGTTACAGTCTTTCTTTTTTCATATTCTCCAAGAAAAATTTCTATAGAAAAAAACAGTCTCAAGTATAATGTCACAAAATGTCTCTTTGGGAATAAGAATAAATGGCATTACCTTGTGTGCTTTTACACCCAAAGGAGCTATTAAATTGTCTTACACTGCATACCTGTCCATTTCTAGGTCTTCTTTACTTTGAATCTGTACCATGTGCTTCTGTTTTTCATTTTCCTCAGCCTTATTTTCTGATACTCCCCTTTTGACTTCTTTTACTTTCTCTGCATGTACTCTTTTCCATCTCACCACATTTTTCAGGATTGTCTCTGCATCCTCTTTTTGTATTTTCTCAATAATGTCCCCCAAGGAGACATCTCCTTCATTTTCTGGCTTACTCTGCATCACCATTTCTTTAAGTAAATCACCCTGCAACCCTTCCAACTGGACGGTTGTAATTATATGTTCAACATTTGCTGACTCATCTCCAACAAACAGATTTCTTTGAAACATCTTTTCAGAATCCTGCACACATTCTCCGATCTTGATATTTGTTTTCTTCTCCATTTCTCTCACCACTCCATTATCCACTTCTCTCTCCATCTGCCTCCCTGTTTCTCTGGGCCACCTCTGTCTCTGGAATGGAAACAGGAAGTGCTCCTGCAAAATGGGTTTACTTACAACAAATGTGAGTAGGGGAAGTTCCCTGGTGATATTTCCCCTAGAAATATAAATACAACATCAGGTCTCCACTGAAAAGAGGCAACTAGCATAGTGGAATCAACCCAGTCAACTAAGGATAAATAAATCCACAATTCCTCCATCCCACTTCTTGTATGCCGTATCTTTTTCCATAATCACAAGCCAAATCTTCCTCTATAGCTAGGTTGATCATCTCCTCTTTTTGCCTTTTTGCATGTTTCTTAGTCATCTGTCTATAGTCATGAAGGCTACATTCATGACCCATTCCCATACTTTTTTTCTACTCCCTTAGTTTGCCTCCAGGTCCCTTACTCAGTTCTGACTCTTCTCCCAACTCATCGGAACCGATTATTCTAAAATACCACACTTTTTATTTATCTTTGTACTCTTATCCTTCTCACTGTCAATCACACATAAGCCTTTAACTGGGCATCCTTGACCCCCTATACCTTGATTAGAATCACATCCAGAAGTCTATCGTTCTGGCACAGTCTCACATTATGTGCCTGAAGTCCCTCACATTTCAAGACATCACAGAACTCAACCTTCCTCTTTAACCCAAAGCTCTAAATTTCCCAGTTTTCTCCAGGTAGATCGAGGTCTCCATGACTGCAATCCTCTAGACAGTTATACTACTGACAGTTGACTGTACTGAGTTTCAGTGGCACAGTAATGCTTCACACCTAAGAGTCACATCACTACATGTGAATCATTTCAGAAAATCCATAATTTATTTACCGTCATGGTTAAAATCATATAATAATACATTTAATTTCATTTATACAGATGTACACCATGAACAGTTTACATATTGTTCCATAATCAGCTTACCAGTGGATGCAAATTATATGTGAGGTGTTTAACAAATGAGGTGATAAGGTCATCATATAATATGGCAATAAATTCACATTTACATTACAACAGTGACTGATCAATAAGTTCATATATTCTTACTAAGCTTATGGTCAAATGGTGTACCCCATTAAGTAGACTTTCTCCACATCTTGCTTGTAAAACTTTGCAATCCTCCATCTAGTCATCTAGACTGTTTTATTGAGGTTGCTTGGGATATACTCTGCTTGATAGGTAATGGCAGCCTATTCCAGAAGCAGGGAATACATCTAGTTAAGCATATGTCACACCATTTGTTTACATAGAGCATTACTGAAGTTATTATTAAAATCATACATGTGTTCATTTATTAGTTTGTACAAACATCTTTTGGTTTAACCTATATAAAAACCAGAGCACCCTATACATTTAGCAATATGCACTACTCCTTTACTTGCACATTCTCCCTTATGTAAACATAATGTTAATTTCAATGCATTATCTAAAGTCAAGTTATTCCCTTCAAAAATGTACGTGCACTGATTGCAATGCCCATGCTGAGTCATGCCACCTTTGATACAATTGCTACTATATTCTGAAAACCTGAGTACATTCAAAAATATTTTAAAGTTGTTTGCTGATTTAATGTCCTTGTATATAATTTTAATTTCACGAAGGTATCATCCAAATCCATCTGCTTTGTTGGTACAAACTTAAACCCTTTTTGAAACAAAAGAAAATGTTCCTTGGCAATAATATGATTGATATAATTAAAAACATTGTAGCCATTATATGTAACCATGACTCCCTCACCCTGTAAAAAAGGGGTCAATACCTCTTATTCCTAGCTGAAATCTAAAGGGAATACCAAACTTGTAGGTGAAAATCTTGGTGATCCACTCTGGGTCCTGAGCCTACTGTCAGTAGGGAGTGACTCACTAACCTCTATGATCTGCATAGTATGGGAAAATTCTGAAAACCATCTAAGTTGTAAGAAAAAAATGACATTGTTATCCCTATCTGGATGCTTGTTAACCACTATTCACTCATTCCAAAGTCACATTGTCAGCATTTACTTCAAAATTAAAGGGTAAGCTTTATTATTTTTATATTGTGAGCAATCTCTATTTTTTTTAATTGTCATTACACCTTTTGCCCACATTAAACAAGGCAATACTGTAAAAATTCCTGTATTGATCAAAAATCAAGTCCTGCTGAATTTCTTTCAGTTTCTTCTAATAATGCAGAAATGTTGGCCTCATTGTACTTAATCATTAAGTCCATCAATTCAAAATCATGAATATCAAATATAATAAATTGTGATATCACATACCAAATGGAAATTTGAACACATGTAGTCCTTACTGCACCACTGGAATGTTGAGGCAGTACTTTAAGTAAGAATTGTCCAGTTGCAAAATTTTAACTGTCAAAAGTTTATTTTCAAAAAGTTGAACCAAGTCCATTAAACTTCAGCTATGAGATTTGTTCACTTCCAAAAAACTCTGCTGGGATGAACTAGATGGGAAGAAAAAACATTTTATATAACACTGTTTTGAAATGACAAGTTCTTTCCACTGGGGACAGTAGTGAAATCAGGACCCACTGTAAACATGGAGGGAAGAATAGGGTTATAAGCAGTACCTTCACAATATGTCATCTCTGTGGATAAAAGCTGATGGGCTCCAAATCTGCTGTTCTGTCTATCAACATGTGTAACCAGAGTGTGTGTGCATTTGCAGCATGGGATAGACCTACAGCAATAAGGTGTTTACTGTTCTGCGAAGAAGACGTACCTACACATACTGTTTGCATATATATGAAAGTGTAGGTCTAGGTCTCTAGAATGGATGTTTGCTGTACCATTTGTTCTGTTTAGGTGAAGGAGTTCAAAGAGTGCTGGGTAATTCTAGGCATGGAAAGACAAGCAGAGATCAGCCATCAGGAGTATATATGACGCTGAGTAGAAAAATAGAGCTTTTAGTCAATTTGAGTAGCTAAAGGTACTCAGGCCTGAGATCTTTTGGGAGAGGAATCATTGAAGCCTCACAAGCTGGTTTTGGTGCTTGGTGAGGTACATGTCAAAGGATGCATCATACTGAATAACAAAGGATAAGTTGTGAAGGCACAAGGATTTTCTAACCACCACAGAGACAAAGTTGTCAAAGGAGAGACTGTTATTAACAAATGATTTCAAGTCCTTGGTGACCGTGTTGAATTCAAGTGGAATGCTATCTACACGCTACACTGTATTGATGCTAGATTTACCAAAGGAAACAATGCTACACTTCTTGGTGCTGAGGGTAAGCCCATGATTAATACACCAAGTATTTGTTTGATCCATCCCTTGCTATAGAATTTGAAAATCAGAATGGGATTTGATAATCAGTCCCTTGATTTGGAGTTTGTAGTATGGGTACTGGGTGAGTCTGACTTAAGGGTATAGGACAAGATTCAAGTTTAGCAGTTAAGGTGTGAAGGCATCTGATTCTAAGAGTTAAAAAGTATGAGCCTAAAAGCAGGTCATCTATTTGCTTGATGGGAAGCCAACAGGCTTTTCTGATTGGCAGTGGTGTTCCTGTCTAGGATGGAGGGTGAGAATGCTTTGAAGAACTGTAGTTTCTGGTTAGAATCAGCAGCTTCTGGGGAGACCGTATTGCAGATGAACAATTTGTATTTCTTTCTGCATGGTAGCTTTTGTTGTAAAGGGGAGAAAAAGCACGAGTGAGACCTTTTGTAACCAGAATAGCAGGTAGTTTATTTTGATTTTCATTTTGTCAAGGAGATGATGATGTCATTTTTGTGGTAATTAAATTCATTCAGCAGTTTACTTGGCTTAAATAAAGAATACATCTAAGCTGATGAAATACTTTTTTATAATTTTATTATTACAAAGCCCTTTCAATAAGAAGTAAGAAATGGAATAATTGCATATGTCATGACTCATATCACAGCAAACACACAGTACATGTAAATAATAAACTAAACCAAAATATTTCCACAAGTCCCAGTGTCTTCATTTATGATTAATAATTGTAATAGAAGAAAAACATAATACCTTTCTTAATTTGTCATCTTTGTTGGTTGGACTTGCCTGAAAATATAAAAAAAGTTCTGTTATTTATTAAGCATTTTATAAATCATTGAGAAGCACTTAGAAACTATGAAACATAACTGCATTGTATTCTTAAATGTACAGTATTAATGCATGTTTCAGTTAAAAACTTAAGAGCTTTAGAGACCAGCTGTCTGCCTACCTTGTTTAACAGAAGAATTGTTAACTCTCCTTTTACTGAAAATGCAGTTGAGGCAGTGATTCGCCACCCTTTCTCCATTGATATCAGTAATAAAGCGTTTTCTAGTAGCTAATAAATATTCCTCTCCCTTTTTGTGATTTGGGTAATGCGCTATGATATGTCTGTTGTTACACCTGGATTTATGAAGTACTTAATACTGTTAAAGAGATTTCTGTTTGCAGGTATTTGTAAATCAGTAAATTAGGTTTGTACTAGAATTCAGCGCTATCAATATGCATGTATTACTATTTGTACACAGTAATAAAATGATGCTTCTCTAATTGTTACACTGGGATCATTACTGAAAGCCACTGTTGTAATTCTTAATGTAGTAGATTGAAGGAGAGGTTCATAGGTGATTATTGGACAGGTTTTGATGGGGGTATATATAACTGGGGGGGGGTCTATATTGAATCAGCGAACACTTAAAAAAGCGAACGCTGATTCATCGACCCTATCCAGAACACCTGGAACAACAAATTTTTTTCTCAGGGAAAAAAATTGCTGGGCCAGTTTCGGGAGTTTGCCATTTCCTCCACGGTGGTGCAATCTCAGAATTGGTATATTTAAGTGAGGGGGGGGTGGGGAGAACCCCCCCCCCCGCATTAAATACTGTTTTAAGTTTTTGGGGTTTTTTTTGTGGAACAGCAATTTTTTTTTCCCTGGGAAAAAAATCGCTGTTCTGAGTGTTCAGCATTTTCAGCATTCGCTGAACTAGGGTCAATGAATAAGCGTTCACTTTTTTAAGCGTTCACTTATTTAATATAGACCCTAACTGGGGAATGAGTAGTCAAGCATTTGCCAACTCCTTCTTTCTAATAGGGTCAGAGGTACCAGACCAGACTTAAATTTAAGATTTCCCCATGCACTCATCCAAATTGTAAGTAAAGTGCAGGGAAGAACTCTGCTTCATATGGATGAGAAGCCTGTTCCAGAGAAGGGGTAATCTCACAACACATTTTTGGCATTGAGCTTAAGGCCATGGTTCTGACACCAGTCGTTGGTCTCAGTGAGGCCTTTCTGCAGGATTTCAACATCACTTGGGGAGTTGATAATAGCTCCCAACTTGCAATCATCTGTCAACTTTGTCAGCCTGAGTCCCTTCATGTTGGCCTGGACTTCAGAGAAGTAGATACCAAACAGGAGAGGACCCAGGACTGAACCCTGTGGAACTCCACTCATGACTGGTCGGCAGTCTGACTTGGAGTCAGCGACTTTCACACTGTGGGTTCTATCTGTGAGCCAGTTTATAACCCACTAAGTGATATAGGAGTTGATGCCTAGCTTAGTAAATTTTTCCATGATTCTTGAGTGTGGAATGGTATCAAAGGCCTTGGCTATATCAAGGGAGGCTGTATGAACCACCTTGCCTTCATCCACAGCTATGGTGACTGACTCAAAGACATCAACTAGGTTGAGTAGGCATAATTTTCCCTTCACAAACCAAACTGTGTGGGATCCAGAGTTTAGAGATTCCCTATATCCTTGTTTATTAAGTCCATAATGATGCATTCCATAGCTTTGCATATCAGACTCGTCAGGCTAATGGGGCGATAGTTCCCAGGGTCTGTAGTCAGTCCTCCTTTGTGGAGAGGGATGACTGTAGCAGTGTGACATTTGGTAGGGACAAAACCTGAGGTGAGGCTGTGATTGAACAGGGCACACAGGTATGGTGCCAGTTCACTCTGTAGTTCATATAGAACACAGCCAGGGATATTGTCAGGTCCCATAGAAGCTGTATTCCTGGCCTTGAACAGTACTGTTTTAAACTGTGCAGCAGTAATACTGGGTGCTGACAATCTATTGGTATTGATATTGTGATTGGTCCTTTCGGGGGGGAGGGGTAAAGTTGGCACTGAATCTGTCGGCCAATATATTGGCAATTTCTGTTGGCTCGGTATCGGAGGTACCATTGTGCAGTAGCTCAGAGAAAATCTGGGTATTGCCGTAGAGATTCTTTACATAACTATAGAAGACCTTGTGGTTGCCTTTACTATCTGCTGCAATTCTGTATTCATAGTTAGCTTTAGATGATTTGATGAGGGATCTCAACTTTTTGTTGAGGCCGATAATGGAGTTTTTCCAGTCTTGGGACGTCACCTTATTCTGCATCAGTTTCTTCCTTCTGTTGTAGAGTTTATTTATAGCAGAGGACCACCAGATTGGCTTCCTTTTTTTGGAGGAGAGTGTCTTGGTTCTATTGGGTATGGCGAGATCCCTGCATTTGTGTACATGTTTGTACAGTTCATTGGTGTATGATTCAGCAGTCATGCAACTATTCTCCATTTGCATGAGTGTCGTGAAGTTAGCCACCTCTGTTTTTAGGAGCCCAAAGTTAGCTTTGAAGAAGTTTTTCATGGTGGTTACCTTTGCAGGGGGTGGGGTGGGATGTGGATTTCCATGGTGATTACTTTATGGTTGGATCTAACCAGGCAGGAGTTTACTGTTGGTGTAGAGCAATGGTCGCCCATGTTAGTAATGACCAGGTCAAGGACGTTGCTACCTCTAGTGGGGGTAAGAATGAGCTGGTCCAGGGCATTGGAATTAGTGAATTCCAGGCAATGTTGGGCAAGTGTATTGGTACATGAGTAGTTTTCCCAGTTAATGGAGGGGTAGTTGAAGTCACCCAGTATGACAGTCTCAAACCCAGGCCCCTGTGCACTAGTCACAGCAATGTACCACTATACCATATCAGCTCAAAAATTAGTTTGACAATAAATTTTATTAGTTCATATGTCTTTACTCCTACCACATGTTCTGCATCTATAAAATAGTTTCTTGCTTTGCTCAATATCTTTATAAACATTTTCTTCAAATTTTTCCTGAACAATTTAGTTTATTTTGTATTTAAACAATTTCCCTTTCATAACTTGCCATACTCCTTCTGCAGTTTTTCCACTGAATGCATCACTCCATTTAGTTTTACATCATGGCTGTTTTGGTTCCATATTGTCTGTTATTAAACCTTTATGTATTGGTTTAGAGTTCAGTTTATCAGAACCATCTAGCAGTATTTTATCTTTTATAACCCCATGATTACTGCATATCAACAGTGGTAAAATGTGACATGAAGTAACAGTTATTTCCTTGTGAACATAAACGATTTCCAATACGTTCTGTTCCCTCATAGGTTTGTTTACAGTCTGAAACAATTACTGTTTCTGCAACATCCATTCATCCATCCATCCATCCATCCATCCATCCATCCATCCACCCATCCATCCACAAGACCCTTTTTCCCATTTTTTGCACACATGGTCAGCATGTCACTTCAACAGTGACAATCATCTAGAGCCAATGTTCACACTGCCAGGTGGTTATCACCTCCATAGTTGTTCTACCATACCACACATGCAAATGCATACTCACATCTATGGCCAATTTAATTTTTCCAATCCACCTACTACAGGTCTCTGAAATGCGGGCAGAAAAGAGAGCACCTGGAAAAAAAACTGTGCAAACACAGGTTGGACATGCAGACTCCACACGGAAAGCACCCTGGCTGAGAAATGAACCAGAGAACCTCTGGCTGTGAAGCAACAATGTTACCTGCTACACCAGTGTGCAGTCCAACTGCTGTTCTTGAACATATGTTGTAAATAATTTCCTTGTAAATGTTGCTGTATTAATATTATTCCAGTTGGTTTCTGATAAATTTAATTTCTCAGCTGGTATTATTTTCCCTTCTGTGTTTCATGTAAGTAATGTATGAATTCTTGTAGGTTATCAGCAATTGACTTTGATGTTCCATTTACCCCAAAGATTATCCATCTCATTAGCCAAGTCATTAATATGGGTCTGAACAGTGCTTCATTTAACAGTGGGGAAAGCTTCAGGGGGAGAGAAATGTTTATATTTATTTTGTTCCAACTTTCAGCAGTTTTATTAAACTTCTTTTTGCTGGACTGCAGTTTGATCTCCTTTTCATGTTTGGTTTTACAGGTTTGCATTTCTGGTTACTGTCTAGCTGATGAAACATTTGGCAATTTGTGAATTTTGCAAAATATTCAGTGACTAATGAAATCAGTACTGCAGATGTAGGAAGCGTTATCTATTACACGGATGCTCAGTTGTTTTGTAGAGAGATACCTTTTTCATCAATGAAAGCATATTTGCTGATTAAATCCAAGTAAAATAAATGCACCCCAGTGAAACAGTTAAATCCTTCATCAGTCATCTGAAAATGGCTTGGTACATTTAAGGTAATGAGTTGCTGTTAAGAAATATTATACATTTCACAGGCTCAGTGCTTTATGGAGCATTGGGAAGTGAGAGCTAAACAGGCTTTCAGAATGGTGAAACAGAAAATCACAAAAAATTAAATTGTTGTTTGGTGAACCCCTGTTTTCTGCCTGGGCCATCATAAACTGATAACATACGTTATAGTCACAAATTAATGTGCATAGGTCAGTGTCCTTATTCAAGGCAACTGTTTTGTGGTTAGCTATGGAAGCAGCATTACCAAGTTGCTAACATAAACAAAAATGAACTATCAATATCTGTGTGCTAAACATTTAAAAAGTACTTACTCTGTTTGCATTTCTTTTTCTTTTTCTAAAATAGACAACCAATATAACAGTGCCAACAGCAAGGAGAGCAAAAACAGGTAAACCAACTGCCAATCCTATGATTAAAGGGCGATCCTAGAAAAAAAAATAGTTGTTTTATGCTTGAAATATAATGTTGTAGATTTGAATATCTATGCTTTACAGAGTACCTTACAATAGTTAACATTTATTTATTTATTTATAACATTTATAAATAAAAGCTGAAGGCCAAACAAAAATTGTAATGATATTCAGATAATAACTGTATTATTGTTATTAGTAAGTGATGTAGCCCCCTTCCCTGCAAATAAGCTCCTAGATAAAACGCTGTCTCCTTTTTCCTCACAAGCTTTATTTAATTTAACTGTTCTCTGCTGATTTTGTGTACTGCACTTTTAAAAATCATTTTTTTCCAACTGAATTTATTGTTACAGGCTACACACTCAAGTGCACTAACCTTTTAAAGTCTTATAAGTGAATTTTACTACTGCATTTCTGTTTTTGTAACTAAAAAAAAAATCCTATCTACTTGCTCATTTCCTGCCTTTTTCTCAAACTAGAATAGTCTGAATCTCAGATGTGCTAATTTCAGGACTGTATTTTGTGTTCTGAGTTGTTCAGACCTTGCACAGATAGAATGAAGTCTTTCTGCTTATCAGTGGTAGTGGTAAGCTCTGAGCAGCCTATCTATCACTAGAGGAGTGGTTTCCAGCTCAGGAATTCTTTTTTATTGGCCGTTTTGAGCTGCTTCTATCCCTTTCAACTTTTTGACTTAAAAACCCATGTTTGTGTGGGTTTTGGCTTGTTTTACCTCAGGGATCCTGTTTGAATGTCCTGCAGAATTCTACAGCAGCAAAAGAAGAGAGAGAGAGAGTGACTTTGCTTAATTATAAGTAACTGTTTTTGCTTTCTTAGCTTGATTTTGCATTGCTGCACTTTACTACAGCCATTTTACAAGCTTTGTTATTTAATTTAACTGTTCTCTGCTGATTTTGTGTACTGCACTTTTAAAAATCGTTTTTTTTTTCAACTCCATTTACAGTTACAGGCTACACACTCAATTGTGCTAGCTTTTTAGAGTCTTATAAGTAAATTTTACTACTGATTTTCTGTTTCTGTAACAAAAAACAAATAAAAAAACAAAAAAATCCTATCTACTTGCTCGTTTCCCACCTTTTTCTCAAACTAGAATAGTCCGGATCTCAGATGTGCTGATTTCAGGACTGTATTTTGTGTTCGGAATTGTCCAGACCTTGCAGAGATAGAAGGAAGTCTTTCTGCTTATCAGTGGGAGTGGTAAGCTCTGAGCAGCCTATCTATCGCTGGAGGAGTGGTTTCCAGCTCAGGAATTGTTTTTTATTGGCCATTTTTGGCTGCTTCTATCTCTTTCAACTTTCTGACTTAAAAACCCATGTTTGTGTGGGTTTTAGCTTGTTTTACCTCAGGGATCCTGTTTGGGCATCCTGCAGAGTTCTACAGCAGCAAAAGAAGAGAGAGAGAGAGAGAGAGAGAGAGAGAGACTTAGCTTGATTATAAGTACCTGCTTTTGCTTTCTTAGCTTGATTTTGCATTGCTGCACTTTACTACAGCCATTTTATGAGCTTTGTCATTTAAAACTGTTCTCTGCTGATTTTGTGTACTGTACTTTTAAAAATCATTTTTTTTTCAACTTCATTTACTGTTACAGGCTACACACTCAAGTGTGCTAGCCTTTTAGAGTCTTATAAGTAAATTATACTATTGCATTTCTGTTTCTGTAACTAAAAACAAAAAAACAAAAAAAAAAATCCTGTCTACTTGCTTGTTTCCCAGCTTTTTCTCAAACTACAATAGTCCGGATCTCAGATTTGCTGATTTCAGGATGGTATTTTGTGTTCTGAGTTGTCCAGACCTTGCAGAGATAGAAGAAAGTGTTTCTCCTTATCAATGGGAGTGGTAAGCTCTGAGCAGCCTATCTATCGCTGGAGGAGTGGTTTCCAGCTCAGGAATTGTTTTTATTGGTGTTTTGGGCTGCTTCTATCCCTTTCAACTTTCTGACTTAAAAACCTGTGATTGAGCGGGTTTGTGTGTCGCACAGCGCCACTAAGCTAAGGTAAACTATTACTGGTGCCTTAAAGTCTGCTCTTCAAATTTTTCCTTAGATCTTGCTAGCTTTCATCTCTGAGCACTCAAATCAGACCTCTAAACCCAGAACTTGTTCAAAACCTCTTACAGCTGTCATTGTAGGCTTACCAACTGCTAATAGCACTAACAAAAACAGTCTCAGTACTTAAAAAGAAGCATAACAGCTACAGTACACCTATCCAGGCAAGTCTAAAGGTCAGTTCCCTACACTTTCTCCTATTAACCTGGTGAACCTGAGCATCCTAAGGCAATGTAACAATTGCCTCATGTACACAAACAAACCTCTCCTCCTACCTACAAACACATCCACTTGTGAGAGATGCACGTACGTAACCAAACTAGAAGCCGTGCTCTCTCAAACTAAGACTGGGCTAGTCAGTAAGAGGAGAAGGATAACACACACTACACACCAAATAGAACACATAGGTCCCAGATCACACACCACCACACCTCTCACATAGTAACACAAAACACACACACTTTTGTGGAGGTTCTCAATAAAAATCTACCCAAACAGCAAAGACCTCTGAGGCAAAAACACAAGCAACCATCTCACCCAAACACAACCCCCAAGACACATAGCCCACATAAACAGTGTGCCACTTAACGTAAGCCCCTACGGCAAAACAGTCTACCCAATACACTAATCATAGGTGACTCAGTAGTAAGGCACACTGACGTCCCATTCACTATGTTAAATAAGGAGAAGGCTACGGTTAGCTGTCTGTCAGGTGCCAGGATTCACAACATAATGCATGCACTTGGGTCTTTCCACAACAAGTACAAATATGACTTGGTCATTGTCCATGCTGGTGTGAATTGCCTAAGATGTACCTCCCTGGACTACATGAAAAGAGACATGGAGGAGCTCTCGGATCTTGTAGCACAGGCAGTTATGACCCTAGCCCTGAGTAGCATACTACCATTGCCTAGAATGATACCACAGTACAAGCAGAAAATGATTGACTTCAACAATTGGCTATGTTTCCTGTGTTATTCAAAGGGGATTCAGTATCTGTCTGCCTGGGATGACATGATAGACAGACCTTAGTGCTTTGCCAGAGATGGCTTGCATCTGTCACCCCTGGGATTCCGGATACTGGCAAAAGCTCTTGCCACCCCTATAGTGCCTTTTTTTAGGCAATGCCCTGAAGACAAATTTGCTACCATAACAACTGCAAGCAAATTCAACCTGAGGTTAATGCTACTCAATGGTAGAAGCCTAAGTCTCAAAATGCACTCGCTTGAGTTACTCCTAAAACTGGAGAACATTGACCTCTGTGCAGTAACAGAGACCTGGTTCAAGGCTCCAGAGAGTATCCAGCACTACCAGGCTACACAGCATATCACACCTTTGGGCCCCCAAACCAGGACTGAAGCCCCAAAGGAGGTGTGGACCGAAGCACCAAAGGTGGTGGTGTATCCATCTTCATAAAGGATACGTACACCTCCAGACTGGTTGCCCAACATAATGCATCAGAGATACTACAGGTGCAACTAACACTGGATAAAACTGCAATCCAGGTTGTAGCCTGCTATAGATCCCCCACTATGTCCCAAGACTCCCACTCCACATTTCTGAACACTCTGGAAAGCATTAAAGTTCATCCCAATACCCTTGTACTGGGAGACTTTAACTACCCCTCCATTAGCTGAGAAAATTACTCCTGCTCCAAATCATTTGCCCAATGATTTCTGGAATTCATTAATTCCAATGCCCTGGACCAACTCATTCTCACCCCCATCAGAGTTAGAAACATTCTCAATCTGGTCATTACACACATGGGGGACCACTGCTCTACACCAGTGATAAACTCCTCCCTGATCAGATCTGATGATAAGTTAATCACAGTCAATATCCAAATCCCGCCCCCCATGAAGGAAACCACAGTGAAAAACTTCTCCAAAGCTAATTTTGAGCTTCTGAAGACAGAAGTGTCAAACTTTACATCACCCACGCAAATGGGGAAAGGATGTACGGCTGCTGAATTATACACCAAGGCACTGTATGAGCATTTGCACAAGTGCATGGATCAGGCCATACCTAACAGAACCAAGATCATGTCCTCCAAAAAAAGGAAGTCAATCAGGTGGTCCCCTGCCATTAACAAACTCTACAACAGAAGAAAAAAACTGTTGCAGAAAAGGGCAAAGTCCCAAGACTGGAAAAATTCCCTTGTAAGTCTCAGAAAAAAACTGAGATCCCCCATCAAAGTCTCCAAAGCTAGTTATGAAAACAAAATTGCAACAGATGCTAAAGATAACCACAAGGCATTCTTTAGTTACATCAAGAACCTGCATAACAATAAGCAGGGGTGCTCTGAGCTACTGCACAACGGCACCACTTATACTGAACCAACAGATATTGCCAACATCTTGACAGACAGGTTTAGTGGAAACTTTACCCTCCCCCTCACCCCGAAAAGGGCCGATCCCAATATCCAAGGAATGCCAAATCCCTAATATCACAGCTGCTTGGGTAGAAGCCACACTATCCAAAGCCAAAAACACAGCTTCCATGGGACCTGATAATATGCCTGGCTGCATGCTACATGAATTATAAAAGGAACTGGCACCTCACCTGAGTGCCCTGTTCAACCACAGCCTCACATCAGGCTTTGTTCCCACCGAATGGCACACCACTGCAGTCATTCCACTCCACAAAGGGGGAGTGACTACTGACCCAGGAAACCACTGCCCCATCAGCCTGGTGAGCCTGATCTGTAAGGACATGGAGCGCATCATTATGGACCTCATAAATAGGGATATTGGAAACCTTTAAACCCTGGACCCCTCACAGTTTGGGTTTGTGAAGGGGAGATCATTTCTGCTCAACCTGATAGACTTCTTCGAATCTGTCACCAGACGGGTCGATGAAGGCAAGGCAGTCCATACAGCCTACCTCGATCTGGCCAAGTCCTACAACACTATCCCCCACTCAGGGATCACTGACAGACTCACCAACCTAGGCATTAACCCCTACATCATAAGATGGGTTGCCAACTAGCTCACGGCCAGAACCCACATGATGAAAGTAGCGGACACCAAATCTAACTACCAGGCAGTCACAAGTGGAGTCTCACAAGGATCTGTACTGGGTCCTCTCCTATTTGGTATATACTTCTCTGAAGTTCAGGCCAACACCAAAAGACTCTGGTTGACCAAGTTTGCAGATTACTGCAAACTTGGAGCCATTATTGACTCTCAAGCTGATGTCGACATCCTACAAAAAGGTCTCACAGACACCAATGACTGGTGCCAGAACCATGGTCTTAAGCTCAATGCTAAAAAGTGCATTGTCATCCCCTTCAGGAAAAACACGGTGCCCATAATCTACCACATCAACAGTAGCCCTCTCATCTCCCAAGGCGTGATAAGAGATCTAGGGACACAAGTAGATAGTAACCTCTCCTTTGACAATCATGTGGCCACTGTAGTTAGCACACCTCATTACAAAAGGTTTCTCATCCAGGAAGAAAGAAGTCATAATCCCGCTCTACTCATACCTCATTAGATCCATTATAGAGTACAATGCCTCATTTGGCATGTACCTCACTAAACACCCGCAATAGCTGGAGAGGCCATAGAAATTTCTCACAAAGAGCATCCTAGGACACAAACACATGCCCTATACAGACAGACTAAAAAAATACAGCTATACTCCATCTCATATCGCCTTCTTAGAGGTGATCTCTGCTTGGCATACAAATCCATGTCTGACCCAGTGTTGCTAGACATGCTTCATCTGAAAAAGACTCAATCCCTCCACACCACACTGTCCAAGGGCCTCAACTTCATCACCACAATAAACAGAACCTGCTGGAGAGACAGGTTCCTAACCCAGAGACTGCCCATACTCTGGAATAAACTCCCCATTCATGTCAAGCAGAGCACTTCACTAGCCCTCTTCAAGAAAAATCTTGATAAGTGAATGGGTAACAGGAAATTCACCCCAGGGATCATTTCAACAGCCTTGCTCGATAGGGGCACAAGGAGCTAACGTCCGGCAAAAGGACGACTGGGTATGTTCTTGGGCTAGGCTTGTGTTGGCTCCAGGGCCATTAGCCTAGTACTCACCTATGAATGTATAATAAATTAATTTGTTTAAAGAGATGTTCTTTTAGGTTTTCCTACTCCTGCTTAAGACTAAACTGTATGAGGTTTGAACTTGAATACACTTTTCCCAGTAGAGGATCATAATATCATATAATCATCGGACCACAGTAACTACAAGGTATAGAAATCTGAAAACAACATGCACCTTGCTAAATACCACCATCAGGATGTACCTTCTACTTTCAAGAGGGCAAAACATGTTAGGTGGAGAATTAACTTGCGGGTACCCATCCAATCTTCAAGGTTAGCCTGAAGGAGACAATGATGTCACTCTACTTAAGATGCAGGAACTACAACCATTAAGTAATTTATATGTTGGTGGAGAATTAAAATCTTGGTTTCAGTGTTTGTGTAGCTATTCATCATATGAAGGTTTAAGAGATCCATTAAGGTCGTGACTTTGATGGTATAGAACAGAAGTGTAGCTGGCTTAGCCAACACCTTGTGTCAGAACCGTGAACTTGCAATATACCCCATGAACTCTTCAAGTGAAGTAAAAAAAAAAATGCAAGAGCAAAAAAAAAAAGAAAGAAAGAAAGAAAGGAAATCCAAGATCAGCAACCTGCCCCCAACCCTCCTTCCTCTTATTTTAGGGGAAAAAAAGAAAAAAAATCTTTTTTTAATTTTAAACTGTAGAAAACTACATGCTACAATGTAGCAAGCAGTTGTTGCAGTCAGGTTAGATCACAAATGGAGCACTACAGCACTCTGGTTTTACTGAAAAAAAAGAAGAAGAAAAAAAATATTTTACTTTTAAACTGTAGCAAACTGCTTGCTATGATGTGGCAAGAAGTTGCTACACTTTAGACCACACATGGAGCATTATAGTGTTCAAGTCTGACCACAAATAAGCTGGTATTGCACTAAAGAAAATACAGGAATCGGAAATGATGGATTAGATGGACAATCACATCCCATAACACTTTTCACCTGGGGCAATTGCCCCCTTCTCCATGCCTTAGCTATGCTACAGGTTATATCTTGCCAAGGATATACCATCCAACCAGCTTCCAAAGCTTCAGGGCACCTTTCACATGCCTAAACTATCAGGCAGCTTGAGCTGACTAAAACACAAGTATAGGCACAAAGTCCTTCAGGGCTTTCCTGCCAGCAGACAGAAGGAGGCTGAGCACTGAAAGGACAATGTTAGGAACAACAAAAAATAAACGTCTACACCCAAGCATAAAAAGCACACCAAAAACCAGGGCGATGAAGGGAGCAGTGAACATTCAAAAATCTGCTGTTATATTATGTTCAACTAACATAACTGTCCTGTGTTCATCATACTGATCACTGCTGCATTAGCCTTAGTTATACGGGTAGATTACCTTAGCTAGCCACGTTTGGCAGGTGAGAGGAGAAGGGTCCAGGAGCCCCTGGAGAACGGTGCTAGCAGAGCTTGATCTGGACCTAGAGAAGGAATCAAGCTTTATAGTGCTTTGGAAAAGTATATACAGTGGACCAAGCAGAAACTTTAAGAATATTTCTGGAATCCAGCTCTTTCAAAAAAGTCATAGATGAAGCCAAGGCCCTGGTATAGTGGGACTTGACCATGCCTGGAATAGGTTTGTTATGGTGAGTATAACAAAGGTAATAGCCCTAGACAACCATTTGGAAATAGTCTGTTTTGACTAAGGTTGTCCCTTCTTCTTACCTTCAAAGGAAATGAATAGTTGTTCCAAAGATCTGAAAGATTTAGTTCTGTCAAGATAGTACCTGATTTGTCTGTGGACATCCATGGTGGAGTATCTTTTCTCCCTCATTTTTAGGTTCAGAAAAAAATAGAGGAGATGGATAGTCTGGCTTTAGGTAAACTCGGATACTACTTTAGGCACAAAATAAGGATTATTTCTCAAAGAAAACCTGTCCCTCTGGAGAATAAGATAGGGTTAACTCATCATAAAAACTGGCAATGCAGATACCCTTCCTGCAGAGGTCAGAGCAATCAGTAAAACAGTTTTCCATGTTAAGAATCTCAAGTCAGAAAGATTAGTTGGTTCAAATGGAGCAAGTGCTAGCTTCTCTAGCACAAAATTTAGATCCCAAGGAGAGGCCACCTATTTTTGTGGAGGCCTCTTATGCAAAAATCTTTTTCAGGAACATTTTGACATGAAACTGCCTTGAAAGATGATGAACCATGGCCAGACATGCTGAAATGTCAGATAACTGAACCTTGATAGAGGAGTAAAAAAGGTCAAAGGATAGTAACCCACACAAATATTGTAAAACCAGAGAACAACTAGCCCTAAATGGGTGCTGATTATGTTGCTGGCACCAACTAGAACATTGTTTCATTTGCTAGTATATGATTTTCTAGTAGCAGGCTTTCTTGTCTCCATTAGTCCCTACTGATTATTCTCAATAAGCAGGTGACTAAGAAGGATCAAGACCCTATCATCCAGGCAATCAGTTGAAGATGATTGATGTTGGGGTACATCAAACACCTATGTTCTTCTGTGAGCAAATCCATCCTGTAAGGAACTTGTGGTTATTGCCCTGGCCATTTCCAAAAGAAGGGAGAACCATGGTTACCTGTACCATAAGGGAGTCACCAAAATGATGTTGGGCGACTCCTTCTGCATCTTCAGAAGTACCCTGGATATTAGTGGAAAGGTTGTGAAAGCATACAGGAACACTTCTGCCCAAGACAAAGAAAAGGCATCTGTCTTCCAGACCTTCTTGCATGGAGTCCTGGAAAATAACCTTGCCAGATGATTGTCCAGAAAGGAGGCAACAAGGTCTACTTGAGGAACTTCCTATAAATGCATCAAATTTTGGAAAACCCCTGATCTCGTTTCCACTTTTGAGGGTCTGCCCTGGTCCTGTTCAGTTTGTCTGCCATACAGTTTTGCTCTGACGGAATGTAGGATGCCTGTAGAGTGAAACTGTGCTGTAAAGCTATACTCAAAGCTAACATGGCTAGTCTACAAAGGTGGTATGACCTGGTTCTCCCTTGCTTGTTGATGTACTACATGACTGTTGTATTGTCTGTCAACACTTGAAGTTGTCCTAGGGACCAAAGATGGTTCAGAGTTTAGTGCCTTGTTCAGGGCAAGCACTTCCTTGATATTTGCATGCTTATGTCTGCCCTTGGTATTCCACATCCTCTGCACATTTACCCTTCCTGAAACTGTTCCCCAAGTAAAGTCCAAAGTGCTTGTGGTGACTGCTTTGGAGCAGAGAGGGAGAAGGGGAGATCTGGAGCTAAGGATATCTGTTGTCCCAACAAAACATTTCTCTTCTGACAATCCACAGCACTGTGATTTGAAAACATAAAGGATGCTGATGCTGCAATCAACTACAATTCAGATACCACTGTATCTTTCTCATATGGAGTCTTGCCAGGGTTATTATGAGAATCATAGAAGCAATGGGACTCAAAATCCTGAGGTATTCCCTCGTGGTGACTGAATATTGAGTGGCAAACCTTGCAAACAGATTTAAATAAGGATCTATTTTTTTTCTGTGGAATAAAAGCTCTTTGAAATGAGGTGTCTAATCAACATCCCAGGAACACAATCCTGTATGAAGGAGTCAAGAAAGATTTTTGAATGTTCTCTTGGAATTAAAGCCTGTGCAAGAGATCTCTCACCCAAGACAGAAATTCATGGCACTTTCAAAAAGACTCTGTAAAGATAAGGAAGTCATCTAAATATGGAAAAATGTAGCTACCCTGTAGCCTCCAATAAGCCAGACAATTTGTGAACACTCATGGTGCAGTGGATAATCCAAAGGGTATGACAGAGAACTGATAATGTGATCCAAACACAGAAAATCCAAATAAACATTTGTTCTGGATGAATAAGGATGTGGTGATTAGCATCTTTTAAGTCTAACATTACAAGAAAACTTTAAGGAAGAAGAACAGGGAAGAACAGGGAATAGGTTGTGAAGTGACATCACTTTGAATTTGAACATGAAAACAAACAAGTTTAAGGAAGAAAGATCAAGAACAGGTCTTCAAGCATTTTCTTTCTTTGACAATATGAATATTATTGAAAAAACCTTCCCCACCTGGTAGGAGGAACTGGTTCTATTTCCCCTTGGGACAGCATGTGATGAACAGGTAGCCATAAAAGAGTCTGATCTGTAGGAAGAGGAATGATCCCTTGGAAAACAATTTCTCCCACTGCCATTTGTAACCTTGATGCATGATTTCAGAACCCATTTGCCTGAAGCAATCTGTTGCCAAAGAGAAAAACAGAGATTCAGGAGAAAAAAGAGGCCAGGGTTAGAGGGGGGTCACAAGGTCTCTTGAATAGTCATTCAGACTTGTTGCATTGTTGCATTGTCCTTAGTTTTGGAAGGTTCGAGAATTCTTTTTGGAACTGCCTTGCCATTTCTTCTTAGATGTCTGTTTACCTGAATTTTGTTGTGACTGTTTATTATGTTGTTTTCTAAATCAGATGAGATAGAAATTCCTTGGACAATTTTGAAAAGGACGGCTGAAAAATCTTAGATATTCCCTGAATCAGGTTGTCCCTTTCATCATATTTTTTGATCACATCTGCAACAGAGGGTCCAAACACTAAATCTGTATCCAAGGGAGAATTTAAAATCTCATTTTAACATCATTTGGGAGGTTTTGAAAATGCAGGCACAGTACCAGTGGCCATAGCCCTGGAAGAAGCATCAACAGAGTCATACGCACACTGCAAACAATGAGTAGTGACTTATGCAACAGAAAAAAAAACTAAGTTATTTAAAGAAGAGTTTGCCTCAAAAGATGTAGCTGTAGATAAAATGCTCCTTATACGTTCACAATTTCTTAGAACAAACTTTAACATACGATGAGCTTGACAATTCAAAATTTTGAAAATCAAAGTTATAGAACTTTACACTTTTTTCTCATACCAATCAATAACTTCCCCATCCTTATCAGAAACAGTAAGATTGGAATTCACTAAGTGTTTAGCAGCAGTGGGATCAACTAAAGCTATAGTTGCTGGGTAAGGTCCGGGAATAGTTTACAAAATTTTAAATGACTGGGGAACTTTATACATCCTATCTGCCTTTTTAGGGCAGGTGGCTGACTATAAGAAAAATTGCAGGCAGTAATACACACATCCTTTAACTCAGACAGAACAGGGGGAATGGGTGTAGGTTCTGGAAAGTCCTTTTGTAGCAACTTATAGTATTTTCTGAGGAACTGAGAAACCTCAGTGTTCTCTCACTGAAAACACTGGCACATGCAAGTAATAGTCTCAGAGAAACAGAAACTGCCACATGGAGAATCAGAAACTGAGCACTCATCTGAGTCTGAATCAGAATTCTGAGGAAAAAAAATGTTTCTATCCCTGCATCTTCCTGTTCAGATTCAGAATCTTAAATCTCTTCAGGAAAAGAGGAATATGTCTTTATTTTACAAGAAAATACTTTACAAGTACTTTACATGTGATTGGGAGGGTGGCTTAATGGTTAAGGTGTTTGCCTTCCAAACACAAGGTATAGGGTTTGAGTCTCACAAGGGATAATTGGCTAGGCTTAAAATGGCCTCACAAAGGCAGTTAGCTTAATATGAACCTAAGAAGGATCAGTAGCCTGAAATTAAATCCTGAGCTAGACCCAGTAAACTGCTTGTATCCCAAGAAATTTGAGGAGGGGTAGATACATGCTTGATCTTCTGTTTCATTTTGACAGGAAAAATGGGGCCAACTATATTAGTAATAACAAGGATGGACACAACATTCTGACACAACAGGGAAACCTCTGTTCCTTTTCTCAGGACCAACAAGAGTGTCTCTCTCTCTTGCCCACTGAGGGGAACTCAACAGCAACAAAGAACGTGGCTAACCCTCGATCCACAGTGGCTGTAGATGCTACACCAGTGGGATGTGGGGTAAAAGATGAGTGGTCTGAGGTACAACAAATGGCCACAGTAGAGTCAACCACCTGCAGCTAACACAAATTGCTAGCCTGCTGTAGTTACAGAGGCTGTTTGCTTGACTTTTTCTTTTTGTGGCAGGAAGAAGGAATGACCGTGGGACCAGTAGTCTGTTCCACGATCAAGCCAAAATGGTGCCTCTTTCCCATGGAAGACAAGTAGCAATTGCCTGTAAATACTACCAGTCCACAAAAATGATTTTTTTAACAAGAAAATACAGCAAAAAGCACTTTAAAACACTATGCCAACCCCATAAAATAAAAATAACTGAAGTTTCTCCACATAAAAATGTTTTCAGTTACTTTACACTACTTTTAAACTGACAGAAAAAATGAATGGTTCTTTTAAAAATAAGTTACACTTTGAGATAGTTCATTAAAACACAACACTCATAGCTTTAAAATAATATTCATAAAGTGGGAAGTAAGAAAAACGTTAACAAAATTATGAAAACGGAAGTTTATTTTTCTTCACAGAGAAAGTATCTGCCCAACAAAGGAAAGTGCAATTCAGCCGTTGATCCCGGAAAGCCACAGAGCAGCATATTTTTCAGTAGCAGAACAGGTCTGAAAGGCTTCAGACACAAACTTGTCTTTTAGTCAGCTGAGCTCGAGTTGCCTGACAGTTTGGGAACATGGAAGTTGCCCTGAAGCTTCGGAAGCTGGCTGGCTGTTTTCTCCTTGGCAGGATATAATCCATATAGCTAAGGCTACTGCAGCAGTGATCAGTATGATATAATGAACATATATATTTGCAAAAGGAATGAATTTACGCATCTTAGAAGAACAGGTTTCATATTAAAGTTTAATAATTTTTATGCTACATGTTACACTAGTAATTTAATATATATAGCGGTGTCAAACATGTATGAGTTTTTTACAGGTAAAACCAATAGACAATTGAAAGATAAAATAAATGAGCACTTGTATTATATAACAGAAGTAATGTGCAAAATGCATTAGCTGAACATATATTAGAGAAAGGTGTTGAACACTTTTTTAAGTCCATGGTTTTATGATACTGAAGTATGAAATTAGTGGCGGTGACACAATCCTACAGAATTAGTGGAAATGATGTGGATCATTAAATGTAATGCTACAGTCCATCTAGGTTGAAAGGAAATTTAAGTATAATACCTGCTTTGAAAGCTGGAGATTTAAATGTTTGATTGGAAAATGTATTGTCACAGGATGTTTGCTTTTTTAAGTAAATGGAGCATTATTTAAATCTTTGTTATATGAGTATATCACCTGAAGAAGCATGGCTGGCATGAAAGTGCTTGTGATTTGTCTTAAACTATATTAAAGTTGTTTTGAGTTTTGTCCATGATTTGCCTCTACCAGTCCACAAAAGTTACTTTTTTGACAGAAAAGTGATCTGAGGTACAACAAATGTTACTTGGAACTGTTTGGCTTTGGACAGCGTATTTGGTTTCCTGGGGTGGGGGACTGGGAGCAAAGCCTTCATGTAAAAGCAAAGTTTCTAGTTCTTTTAGGTGATCATAAATGAAATATATTTCTTTAATTTACAATTACCTTATTTCACTTTTTTTATTTTGATTAAAGAGTTTGTCGACGGAGTTTCACAGCATATTTTATGTCAATGAAAGTTTATCGGCAATGTAAATGAATATAATCATATATACATAGCTAGCTAGATATAATAAGATAGCAGACTTAGAACACCAAGGAAGTGAGCACAAAAACCAAGAACTTCAAAGTGCTCACAACGAAGGAAGCCAGGAACCAAAAAATATTTGTAGATAACTTTTAATGAACCACAAAAAATAAGTATATTCCAGAATGCCAGTATGTCCCACAAGAAATATTCCAAAAGACTTATCATTTCTTCTATTTAAGGAGAACAATGGCAGTGGTTTTTATCTTGATAAAGCTCAGTAATGACCAGGCAAAAGCGCTTGATATATTGACATTTTGGAATATTTCTTGTGGGACATACTGGCATTCTGGAATATACTTATTTTTTGTGGTTCATTAAACGTTATCTACAAATATTTTTTGGTTCCTGGCTTCCTTCATTGTGAGCACTTTGAAGATAGGAGACTTAAACCATCTCATGGGGTACAGAGGGGCAGCTTTGGCTGATTTAGTGCCAACAAGACATAGCTGACCCTTTATTCAGTTGCCATGTTTAAAGACAGTCCCTAGTGTTTATAAACATAGTGTGCAGAAGAGTTTAGCATGCCAGCATCATCGTAATTCATTCACATGCATCTCAGCACATGGTATACTAATGTGCACTGTGAAGCTTTGTGCCTTATTCACAATCACCTGGTAGTAAGTGGTATTTTCTGGTACTCTTTCTCTTGTTTTACCATGTTTGCTAACAATGGTGATGCTTTTCTTTATAGATTGCAGAAAGGGGGCAGAGATGCATGCATGCTAATTAGAGGTTAAGTTATAGATGCTTAATCACAGAATGTTACAATTCCATATTTTAGTCTCTCTAACCATATCACTAGCAACAAACGTCAGCCAGAAGATAGTACGAAGGAGAGCAAATTATCACAAAACACTGCTGCTCTGCTGCAAGCCTTTTGTGTTTTGTCAGCATGCTATCCCAGTTTACCCTTCATACACTAGACTATGCTCCCCATTTTAGGTATATCATGTTTTCCAAAATGTACCTGTGTTGCAATTCAGCACAGCAGAGCACACAGCAGGATAAAAGCTATGAAGTAAATTATGGCACCCTTTCTAAATAGGTTTCCCCACTGTGATGTGCTCCACTATCATTCCTTTGTGTGATTCATAACATTTTTAGTCAGTAGACATGCTAGAGAAACTACAGGTCATTACCATAATATGGTAACGAGGGGAAGTGGTTTTATGTGAGCTCTCATTGGTGGAATCTAGACAGCATCACTGGGAAGGGTAAAGGTGGCTATAGTGGCAATGTTACCTGCATCACAGAGAACTTCATTGCTGCTATAATTTTTTCCTACAATGAAAAGGACTTTTTAACACAGCTAATATATTGCTCAGGTTTGTATGCTGAGTAACATGTAGCTGGGAAAGGGGTATCAGTGTCCTTGTAATTTAAGTATGAATAAACCAGAGCTGGGCACAACATTTACATGTTACCCCTATCCAAAAAGGACAAGGATGCTAAACCAGGATTGAACTACGGGTTTCCCATCCACTCATCCAGATTACTTATGAATACAGTAAGGGTAGTACTTAATTTATGTGGACAGGAAGATGATTCCAAAGAAGTGGTATTCTCTGTGAGACATATTTATCCCTCCAACATATTTTATTTATGTTGCAGACGAGATAAATATATCTCGAGTGGTTGGTTATGCCACCACTGGACATGCAGATGTGTAGCAGATCTGAAACAGGATCTGCTGAGGCTCTGTACATGAGGCAGTGATCAACCCTCAGTAGTTTGCATGATACAAGGATGAGAGATAGTGCCTTGAGATGGTCAGCATAGGTTCTACAATTTAGGCTCTTTATTTTCTTGGTGAGAAAGTGATGTAGTCATTCAAGTTTTGTTAGATGTTTGGACAGGTATTTACAATAGCGGGCATTATATTCAAATGATCAGGGCAATGTTGTAAAGTAGTATTGTTCAAATGTTATTTTGAATGAAAAAAAAGTATTTGAGAGTAAATTCATACAATGTACAAAATTATTTGTCATGAGCAAATACCCCACATGTCCCATACAGGAGGCTGCATCCCTGCATCCTTTACTTTAATATATAATGCCAATGCAGCTTGTGGTAAGGGAGATTTTCCCCTGCAATGACCTCCGTCAGTGAATATGTGATTTGGGCATTTTCTTCCTAATCACATACTTGGCCAAATAAAATGCTGGACATATGATCATTACAACATATGGGATAGGATTAAACAAGGTTTGCATAGTTGCAAGATTACTGTACTACTTATGGATAAGTGCAAGCAGAAATTTCAACATTTATATATGATCCTGAAAGAATTTAAGGCAGAGTCCAGGCATAACTCAGGCAGCTATGTGGCTCATGCCGGACACTGCAATTTCAGGTGTGCAACATAGGCTTTGTGCACTATGTGCTGCTGTGTTGCTGCGGCTACACTGTACAGGTGCACCATGTTCTAATAAGCAGTTGCAATATTCATTTACTTTTAAAAATAAATGCATTACCTGGCCACACACAAAGCTTCTTTCATAATAATACCTATCTGCCCTAATGTAATCATGACCTCAGGCTGCTAGGGCCAATGGCACAATGAGGACTGTACTTAGGCCACCTTACAGCATCATACACCAATCAGGCTGATCAATTATTTATGAGGAGCTCATTTTAAGCCCTTTTAATGGGTACAGATTGTTGGGGGAGTGAAAGCAGGTAGCTCTGTGGAGTATACTACTGGCGTGCGTAGCATGATTTTAGAATCCTGCTCTGTATGAGAACAGAAAAAAGTAATACATTATGCAGCAACAGTCTACATTTATAAAACTTTAAGCAAACAGTACCTTTATCTTTGGTCATAATGTATTCCCTGAATACTTCCTATGTAATGCTACATATAGTCATCAGTAGTAAGCCCTAACATGAGGTGCTACTGCTACTGTTTGTGGCAGCCCTTTCTGAGTCAGAAACAGGCCCACTGCAATGATCATGCATGGTCTGAAGGATCACCACAGTGAGCTTCTTCTTGGCTGAGCTATATGCTAATGAAGCATTTTGGGGAGCAGCCTATGCTAGTTAGCCATGTGGTCTTCCCTGGAAATGTTTGCAGCAAGCTATTTATGTATCAGAGCAATTCAAAGAATTGCTTGGCAGCATTAGGAAATTCAGCCAGCTGAGTTAATAAGGCTAAAGGTTGTGCTCACCCTTTACTTCCAGTGGTTAAGATTGAGTTAGAGGTATATGCTGGGGATTTTAGCAGACAGGTTGTGGGTGTGTGTGTGTGTGGGTGCATGTGTGAGTGATTGCAGAGGTGAGAGTGGTCTCAGGTTAGTGTGCGTACGTGCGTGTATGTACATGTGTGAGCATGCATGAGTGAGAGCTAGTATATGTCTGCCTAGGTGTTTACAGTAGGGGGTTACTTAAGAGATAGGAAGGATGTGTGTGTGTGTGTGTGTGTGTGTGTGTGTGTGTGTGTGTGTGTGTGTGTGTGTGTGTGTGTGTGTGTGTGTGTGTGTGTGTGTGTGTGTGTGTGTGTGTGTGTGTGTGTGTGTGTGTGTGTGTGTGTGTGTGTGTGTGTGTGTGTGTGTGTGTGTGTGTCTCTGTGAAGGGTAATTTGAGATGCTCATCATGATTTTTGAACCCTACTCTTTATGATATCAGGAAAAAAAATACAGTATGCAGCAATAGTGTACATTTATAAAACTTGAAAATGATAGCTGCCTTTATTTTTGTTCATAATTAATTCTCTGAACACTTCCTATGTAATACTACATATAATTGTAATCGCTAACATGGGCCCTAACACATGAATATGTGAATTTGTGTGAGTGGTGGGGTAGCTGTCACACCTTTAAACTCCTATGGACTAATTAGAGAAAATCCTGCAATATTGGACACGAGGGAACACTGGATAAAAGGGAGATTTATCTAGTACCCTTAACTCACTTAAAAAATTAACAGAATTACAGTTTTGTAGCATGACATACATATGGGCAGAGAGGGAACACAAACACTGAGGATAACTTGAAATATCACTCTAAATCACTTAGAAGAAGGGGGAAAAGGCTTTGAACCTCATAGTCTCAGAACAGAGAGCAGTGTTTTGGTCTACTGCACTAACACTAGATAACTGGGGAAAAAGCAGATTTCAACCTTGTACCCTTAGTACACGGAGCAGCAGCTCAACAAAGTTGAGCTTTAATCTTCTGGACCAATGCTAGACACTAGGAAGAATGTTCAAATATTAACCTAAGTCACTTAACAAAAATAAGATAAGGGGAGAAAAAGAGCAGAGCTTCAAACCCTTAACCACTGGTACAGAAAGCAGATCTTTAACTAAGCAGAACTTTAGTCCTCTGTACCAACAGATGGCTTCATGAAAGGGTAACTCTTACATGTACTTTCAAAACAATAAGAAGTGTGAACCTCTAATGTCTGGTACCATTGACTGACTGGGGCTGTTTGGGTGTAAGAGGTAAAGTCAGGATGGGGCTGTGGGGGGGGAGGTTGTTTATGTGTTTCTTTGAATGTATGCAAAAGAGTGAGAAAGTGAATGAGTGGGGGGGGGCTGTGCCAATGTGATTCATTGGCTTTCAGAGATGATTACCACAGGAAAGTGCTGATTACCGCTATTGGTAATACCACATGGTTTAGGGACATGCAAATTAGCTGATAACGAGGTATTTCCTCATTCCACCTAATGTGTCTCTGAATCTTATTTTCCTCAATTCTGGAAATAGCCTATTTTGACTGCATATCTTCATGCCTGCTATGGGGCTTTTTTTGAATAACTGGGATAATACTGTTTGTGATGTCCCCACTATGGGTCAGTAATCAAGGAGCCTCAGTCCTCAACACTGGCACTGGAGAGGGACATTAACTTGGAATACAAATGGATACACTCAGTACTTCCAGATGATGACATCCCTGCATCAAGTACAATTTCCCTTAAGAGCACCCAGGGAATACAGTCAGTCTGTGGGCTGGTTCCTCTTTGTATCTCTCCAGACCTCCAGTAAGACTTCCCACTGGCACAGCTTAGAGAATGAATCCTTAACTGGAGTTCCAAGCTAAGTCCTCCCACACCCTCTCTGTGAAACCAGTGCTTTGTGTCCCTGCTCCAAGCAGCTGAAACATCCACACTTACATACACACCTGGGAAAGCCTGGCACAGATTCAGTTGTTGCGCCCCCATCTGCCCAGATTATAAGGTAGTTATCACTGCCAACAGAACCCCCTGCAAGCTACTTTAAGGCTCTTAGAAGGGTACCCAATTATACTGAGTGAGATTAATATTAATACAAATGGTAATGTTGACCAAACAGCAAGGCTTTCAGGAGTGGCCACAGTTACCACCAAATAAATATATGCAAATACTCTCAAAGCTTAAATATTTCTAAAAAGGACCAGCCACAATGAAAAATTCAAATATATTTAATACCAAATAATAAAAGAACAAAAAATACTAAACATATATTTACAGTAAACACCAGAGTTTTAGTCACAGAAAATATTAAAAGTATCACCGATGGAAAGTTTCACACAGTTATAGAAAACAGTATTTAGCTAGTTTTACTATCTATTCCTGATTGACTAAAATAATTACTGCCATACTTATTGAATAGAGCAATGCAAGATGGTTGAATGTTCCTTGTTGTTAGATCCAAGACAGAATACAAAATGCTGAGAGCAATTTCTTACTAATACCTAAATATCATTTCAAAGTTGATTACACAATGACATCACATCTGGTCATCTGACTCTGTTTCCCACACTATCGCCCATCACTAGAAGCTGACAGGATTTTATCACCTATGTGTTAGCATACATACAGACAGAGCTTTGTTCAGATGTGGTGCAGCTGCTGGAAGTCATAAAATCATAAAGCCATTCCACTCTTCCTACAGGAGCTACAACTTAGTCTTGAGTACAGATATTGCATCTCTGGCTCTCTTCAA
Organism: Protopterus annectens; assembly: GCF_019279795.1. Classification (NCBI taxonomy): domain Eukaryota; kingdom Metazoa; phylum Chordata; order Ceratodontiformes; family Protopteridae; genus Protopterus; species Protopterus annectens. The sequence continues at coordinate 830,611,834 of NC_056748.1, read as the reverse complement.
AACTGTGGGATAACATCTTTATGACTTAAACCATAAAGTAATTTAATTTCAAGAATATTTCAAAGTCAGGTGGATTAATATCTTCCCTTCAATTATATGCTACATAATGTTACAGTGTATACATTTAATTCAGTTGCAATAATACATGTACATTTCTTTTCCTTCCAGCGAGTCACACTGTTGATACATTTTAACACAAGCAAACCTCACAAATACATTTTTAGCACAAGGATCTGTACAAATAAGTTTAATACACAAATGGCATATAATTATTTACATTTCAGCTAGCTGTGCTGGCATAAGTTAAGCATCCACTACCTGACTTCTTCTGGCATGGCTGACAGTACCTCCAATCATCACTCTGCTCACACAATAATAAACATCAAGTGTATTGAATATAATTCTATAGGTACCTACTGTACACTGTCTATGTCCCATACAAATCATAAGGATTTCCTAACTAAATCCCAAGTGCGAAAATCACTGAAAAAACAATATTTATGGTTTTGGCGATCCATGCATTTATTGGTAAACTATTCATAGTCAAATAATATGCTGAAATATTAACTGACTATGTAAGTCAAATCAGCTTGTAATAGACTATGAAAATATAGTCAACAAGACAATATTTTAGACATCAAATTGACAAACTTAGGATCTTTCTGTTGACCACCCAGGAATCTACCATCCAGAATGAACATAGATAATAACAAAGTCATCTTAAAGCTAAAACTAAAAATTAAACTCAACCATA
>NC_056748.1:830573580-830606080 GCF_019279795.1 Protopterus annectens | reverse complement strand
CCATTTAAATTGCATATTTGGCAGGAAGAACGACACATTTTCTATGCTTATTATGAAGTTTTCAGCATAGCAAGTTTTAGTGGTGAAGGCAACATAGGATGGAGGCTGTGAATTTGCAATTTTATACTATAGCTGGTCCTGTGCAATATATTTGTGCAATATATCAGATTGATTTGTTTCTTTGTTATCTTGGGTAACTGGGAATCCAGCTGCAAAGTTCTATTTTAGTGACATTCCCAAGGAAATAGGATGAAAACATGATGATTAATAATGAGATAAACATGATACAATAACAATCATTTGAATATGAAAGTAGAAGGTTTACATGAAAACATTACTTTACAAGAGGTGTTCTGTAAGACGTCTGATTTTTACATTTGAGTTTCTGAGCTACAGATGAAGGAAATAGATGGTAACTGTAAGAAACTAAGCAATGCAGATAAAAACCAGATCCTGGAAATGATTCTGTCAAACAGTACAGAAGCACGTATTCTTCTTTCGGCTGCTCCCATTAGGGGTTGCCACAGCAGATCAACTGTTTCCATTTCTTCCTGTCCTCTGCATCTTGCTCTGTCACACCAATCACCTGCATGTCCTCTCTCACCACATCCATAAACCTTATCTTAGGCCTTCCTCCTCTTTTCCTGTTACCTGGCAGCTTAATCCTTAGCATATTTTCCCCAATATACTCTGCATCCCTCCTCAGCACATGTCCAAACCAATGTAATCTTGCCTCTCTGGCTTTGTCTCCAAACCTCCCAACCTGGGCTGATCCACTAATATACTTATTCCTAATCCTGTCCATCCTCGTCACACCCAGTACAAATCTTAACATTTTCAACTCTGCCACATCAAGCTCTGACCCCTGCTTTTTGTTAATGCCACTGTCTCCAACCCATATAACATAGGTGGTCTCACTACCCTCTTGTAGAGCTTCCCTTTCACTCTTACTGGTACTCGTCTGTCACAAATCACTTCTGACACTCTTCTCCACCTACTCCATCCTGCCTGTACTCTCTTCTTCACCTCTCTTCCACACTCACCATTACTCTGAACTGTTGATCCCAAGTACTTAAACTCATCCACCTTCACCTCCTCTACTCCCTGCATCCTCACCATTCCTCTATCCTCCCTCTCATTCGCACACAAATATTCTGTCTTAGTCCTGCTGACCTTCACTCCTCTTCTCTATAGAGCGTATCTCCACATCTCCAGGGTCTCCTCCACCTGTTCCCTACTCTCACTACAGATCACAATGTCATCTGCAAACATCATAGTCCACAGGGACTCCTGTCTGATCTCGTCTGTCAACCTGTCCATCACCATTGCAAATAAGAAAGAGCTCAGAGCTGAAACTTGATGTAATCCCACCTCCACCTTAAACGCATGCGTCACTCCCACTGCAGACCTCACTGCTGTCACACTACCCTTGTACATATCCTGCACCACTCTTACATACTTCTCTGACACTCCCGACTTCCTCATACAATACCACAACTCCTCTCTAGGCACCCTGTCATATTCTTTTTCTAAATCCACAAAGACACAATGCAACTCCTTCTGACCTTCTCTGTACTTTTCCATCAACACTCTTAGAGCAAACATCGCATCTGTAGTGCTCTTTCCTGGCATGAAACCATACTGCTGATCACTAATCATCACCTCCCTTCTTAACCTAGCTTCCACTACTCTTTCCCATAACTTCATGCTGTGACTGATCAATTTAATCCCACTGTAGTTACTACAGCTCTGCACATCACCCTTATTCTTAAAAATCAGTACCAAAACACTTTTTTCTCCATTCCTTAGGCATCCTCTCACTTTCCAAGATTTCATTAAACAATCTAGTTGAAACCTCCACTGCCATTTCACCTAAACACCTCCATGCTTCCACAGGTATGTCATCTGGACCAACAGCCTTTCCGTTCTTCATCCTCTTCATAGCTATCCTTACTTCCTCCTTGCTAATCCACTGGACTTCATGATTCACTATCCGCACATCATCCAACCTTCTCTCCCTCTCATTCTCTTCATTCATCAACCTCTTAAAGTACTCTTTCCATCTGTTCAACACACTCTCATAGGTTCATAGGTTCATAGGTTTATACTAGGCTATCTGCCCTAAGGCATTTATAAGCCTAGCCCAAAGTTTTGTGGCTTACGCCACCCCTTATGTTAAAAAATACTGTGCCCATTAGTTTGTTGTGCCTCTGTCCAGCAGTGACACAGAGATGATTCCTGGGGTAAACCTACGATCTCCCATCCACCGGTCAAGATTTCTCTTGAACAGAGCCAGCGAGGTGCTCTGCCTCACATGGACTGGGATTTTATTCCACAGCATAGGGAGTCTCTGGGTGACAAATCTATCCCTCCAGCATGTCCTATTTATATCCGTGCTAAGGTTTAAGTCGCTTGCTCTAGTGGATCTGGTAGATTTGGATTTTTGAGGTGGAGCATGTCCATTAATTCTGGGTTGGACATGGCCTTGTATGTCAGGCACAGGTCACCTCTGAGCAGGTGGTATGCGACTGAATAGAGCTGGAGTTTCTTCAGTCTGGCAGCATATGACAGATTTTGGAGTCCCTTTATCCTTTTGGTGAGGAACTTTTGGGGTCTCTCCAATTGCTGCAGGTGTCGGGTGAGATACATCCCGAATGGGGCATTGTACTCGATCATTGGTCTGATAAGTGAAGAGTACAGGGGAACAATGACCTCACTTGATCTGGATGTGAATCCCTTCATGATCAGGTGGGCAATGTAGAAGGTCTTTCTAACCACTTTAGCAATGTGAGTGTCAAAAGAAAGGCCACTGTCAACCTGGGTCACCAGGTCCCTGATAACCTCTTCTGTGCTTAATGGATTGCCACCTATATGGTAGCTTGGGGTTACCTTGTTTTTCCCGAAGGGTATGACTATACATTTTTTGGCATTTAACTTCAGGCCATGGCTCTGGAACCAGTTTTCAGTTTCCGTGAGACCCCTCTGAAGGATATCTGTGTCCAATGTACTTTCCAGTCATCTGCAAACTTTGTCAGCCATAGTCCTCCTATGTTTGCCTGTACTTCTGAGAAGTAGATGCCGAACAACAGGGGGCCAAGGACTGAGCCCTGTGGGACACCACTTGTGACCGGCTTGGAGTCTGACATGGCACCAGCAACTCTAACCCTGTGGGTTCTGTCCTTTAGCCAGTTTGCAACCCATCTTGTGACAAATGGGTTTACATTTAAGCTGGTAAGTTTCTCTATAATACCCGAGTGGGGTATTGTGTCAAAAGCTTTTACAAGGTCAAGGTAGGCTGTATGGACTGCCTTTCCCTCATCAATGGCCTTGGTGACTGTTTCGAAGAAGTCGACCAAGTTCAAAAGGCATGATCTGCCCTTGACAAAGCCAAACTGGGTTGGGTCCAATGTCTGCAAATCCCTATGTCTTTGTTTATGAGTTCCATTATGATCCTCTCCATAGCTTTGCAGACCAGGCTTGTTAAGCTTATGGGGCGGTAATTACCAGGGTCCATAGAGGCACCGCCTTTGTGGAGTGGGACCACAGTTGCCGTACGCCACTCCTTGGGCACGTATCCTGTGGTAAGGCTAAGATTAAACAGCTGCCTTATATGTGGGTTTAGTTCCTCGTTGAGTTCGTGTAGCACACAGCCGGGGACACCATCCAGTCCCATTGATGCTGTGTTTTTAGCTTTAGAGAGAGCAGCTTTCACCTGCGCATTTGAGATGTCTGGGAGGCTACACTCCGCTGGGATAGTTATCTCTCCTTTTGGGGGGGAGAGGGGGGGTGAAGTTTGCACTGAACCTGTCTGACAGTATGCTGGCAATGTCTGTGGGTTCAGTGATTTTTGTATCATTTTGGACTAATTCTGCGCATATCTGGGAGTTCCCACCCAGGTTTCTAACATAGCTGAAGAAGGCCTTATGATTGTCTCTTGAATCTATGGCAATTTTTCTCTCAAAGTTGGCCTTGGATGATTTTATGAGTGCTAGTATTTTGTTACTAATAATGATCAAGGGTGTCTTCTCTTTTATGGATTTTGCTCTATCATGTAACAGCTTTCTCCTCTTATTGTAAAGTTTGTTTATGGCCGGAGTCCACCAGACTGGACACTTGCCCCTGGTGGAAAGAGTCTTGGTTTTATTAGGGATTGCCTGATCCATGCAGTCCTGGTGGTGTTCGTAGAAGGCATTTGTAAGGGCTTCCGCAGCTTGGATTGTGGTTTCCACTGGCTCGGGGGCCTTGAAGGATACCACACCAGTCTTGAGTAGTGTGAAGTTTGCTTTAGAGAAGTTCTTCACTGTGGTCTTTTTTGTTTGGGGTGGGGGCGGGATGTGGATTTCCAGTGAGATAAGTTTGTGATCTGATCTCACCAATGAGGGATATACTTCCGGTGTGGAGCATTTTGTCCCCATGTTTGTGATGATGAGATCTAGTATATTTTCTCTTGTGGGAACAGTGACTAGTTGTTCCATGGCATTTGAATTTATGAACTCCAGGAACCTTTGGGCTAGAAAGTTGGGGCTTGAGTAATGTTCCCAGTCTATATTCGGGTAGTTGAAGTCACCCAATATAATGGTGTTTGGAGATACATTTATACCCTCCAGTGTCTTCAGGAAGGCTGTGTGGGGTTCCTGAGTTTGAGAGGGTGGCCTGTAGCATGCTACAAATTGTAGAGCAGTTTTGCCTATGGTTAATTGCACCTGGATGGTTTCCGATGCTTCGTGCATTGCCACCAACCTGGAGGTGTGGGTATCCTTGATGAATATGGATACACCCCCTCCTTTTGTGGTGTGGTCCGGGTTTTGGGGCCAGAACGCATGATATGAGGTAAAACCTGATAGTGCCGGGGTGCTCTCAGGAGCCTTGAACCAGGTTTCAGTCACAGCACAGACATCGATGTTCTCCATACTGAGAAGGGCCTCGAGTGCGTGCATTTTGAGATTTAGACTTCTGGCATTGAGCAGCATTACCCTTAGTTTCTTCCCATTTTTGTTTTCTAGGGTGGTAGTTTTATCCTTGCTTGTGAGTACATTTTCCTCATTATCCTTTATCACCCTTACCTGCTGCACATCTTTCCTAGCTCGGTCTCTCTGTCTAGCCAATCGGTGCAGGTCCTTTTCTCCCTCCTTAGTGTCCAACCTTTTATACAACTCTTCATACGCCTTATCCTTAGCCTTCACCACCTCTCTCTTTGCCATGCACCTCATCTCCTTATACTCTTGGCTGCTTTCTTCATCTCTCTGACAATCCCACTTCTTCTTCGCCAACCTCTTTCTCTGTATACTCTCTTGTACTTCTTCATTCCACCACCAGGTCTCCTTGTCCTCCTTTCTCTTTCCAGATGTCACATCAAGCACCTTTCTAACCATCTCTCTTACTAGCTATGCTGTAGTTACCCAGCTATTTGGTAACTCTTCACTGGCACCCAGTGCCTGTCTTAACTCTTCCCTGAACATCACCTCACAATTAACCTTTTTCAATTTCCACCATTTAATCCTTGGTGCTGCCCTCACACTCATCCTCCTCTTCTTGATCACCAATGTCATCCTACAAACCACCATCCTATGCTGCCTAACTACACTTCCTGCCACCACTTTACAGTCTCCAATCTCCTTCAGACTGGCCCTTCTACATAAGATATAATCCACCTGTGTGCATCTTCCTCCACTCTTGTATGTCACCCTATGCTCCTCCCTCTTGTTAAAATATGTATTCATCACAGCCATGTCCATCCTTTTCGCAATATCCACTACCATCTGACCTTCTGCATTCCTTTGCTTAACACCATACCTACCCATCACTTCCTCATCCCCTCTGTACCCTTCACCAACATGCCCATTGAAATCTGCTCCAATCACCAGTCTCTCACCCTTGGGTACAGTCATCACCACTTCATCCAACTCACTCCAAAATTTTTCTTTCTCATCCATCGCACATCCAACTTGTGGAGCATATGCACTAACAACATTTGTCATTACACCATCAATTTCCAGCTTTATAAACATCCCTCTATCTGACACTCTTTTCACCTCCAAAACACTCTTAGCATACTGTTCCTTCAGGATAATGCCTACACCATTTCTCCTCCCATCCACACCATGATAAAACAATTTGAAACTGCCTCCGATATACCTAGCCTTGCTCCCCTTCCATCTGGTTTCGTGCACACACAATATACCAACCTTCCTTCGGTCCATCATATCAGCTAGCTCTCTCCCTATACCAGTCATACTGCCAACATTCGAAGTTCCGACCCTCACTGTCACAGTCCTAGCTTTTACCTGCCTTCGGGCATGCCTTCCCCCTCTTCTCCTCCTTCGGCCAACAGTAGCCCAATTTCCGCTAGCACCCTGATGGCCAACAGTACTGTTGGCAGTCATTGTTAACCCGGGCCTCGACCGATCCACTATGTATATCTGTACTGTTTTCTGCATGTATGATTTGGCAAAATTATGCAACCGTCCCCATTTATCCGGGCTTGGGACGGGCACAAAGAAATGCACTGACTTGTGCATCCCCAGTGGCTGGGTTTCAAATGGTACAGAAGCACAAATACATAAAATAAAAAAATGAACAGAATCACCACACTAAAGGAAAACCTTTAAAACCTTGCAGCCGCTTCTTCAGACTCTGGTGGTTTTAAGCTGCTGTATTTCCTTTGTAAAATTTTTACTAAGTGCTGATAGTGTGTTCGCATTGTATTGGTCTATGTGTCTTTAAGAGGATGGAGTTCTTAATTAATTTGACTAATTGACTGCTTTTAAATAGGGAGAAGAATGCTGCTGTTACTTGAGTCTGAAGAAGCATCTGGTAGGCCGTGACAGCACTTACTCTGTTCTTATATTAAAGTTTTAAACTTTTTCCTTTAGCCATGGAGATTCTGTACGTTTTTTTATTTTATGTAACTGTAAGAAACCACTTAGTAGGATACTAAGGATGATGGATGCATTTATTCATGTATTTATTTAACTTTCTTAATGGGTAAAATGTTTTTGTTCTGTAATAATGAAATGTATAAAACAACCAAAGACTATAGTTTTGCATGGAGGTAATCCCCTTGCACCACCCACTCCCTTGTTAATTTTATACACACACACACACACACACACACACATATATATATATATATATATATATATATATATATATATATATATGTTGTTGTGTCTTTCGGCTTTTCCCAGTTAGGGGTCGCCACAGCGGAACTCCGGTCCGCTAATGATTGGTAGTTGATTTTTACGTGCCGAGTTACCAGCCCTGATGCACAACCTGAAGGTACGCCCATTCATGCATGTCTCCACGCACAAGACGCTATAGCTGAGAATCGAACCGGACAGCGTCTTACTGTGAGGCAACAACGCTACCATATACTAGCTCTGAGGTCACACTACTAGGGAGCAAAAGAGAAAATTCCCTAATCCCCACTATACTGCGATCTCAGTACAAACACTGACATTTTGTAATCTTGCTCATATCGTCTCAACCATATGCAGATCAATGTTCTGAAACATGGCATTCTGAAGGGGGATCATAATGGGTGTAGCCACTGACATGCATAGCAGTTGTTTTCAGCAACCTGAAGAAAGGAATCAAGACATTGTATTTAATCTTAAGATGGCAACCTCAGTTATTAAAAAAAAAAAAAAAACAATAAATAAATAAAAGTTTTAGCACAGTGGTCGTTGGGAACTCTATCAACTACCTGCAGGGCCATACGGCCAGAGGAGCCTTTTATAAGTGATGTCCAGAAGGAACATGGCTGAACAAATACCATGTAAAAATGCAGGAAGAAGCAGGAGAGGATCACATTGGCGCACATACACTGGTTGGGGAGATAGCATGGCAGGATATTTCTGAAGGGCCATAAAGGCACACAACAAGAACCAGGCTTCAATAATAAAAATTTTAATATTCTAAAAACAAACACTAAGCACTTTCATCTTTATGGTAGAAAAGACGTAATGTTTCTGAGGAAATTGATTTATGTGGGTGTGGCTAAAAAACTGGGAATGAGAAACAGAACCTGAGAGAGCTTATGTCAATATGCTGGCCAATTCTTATTTAGGTAGACAGACTCCAATAAGGTATGTTTCATGGCAGAAAAGACAGCTGTATCTTCACAAATTGTTTTACTGTATTCAGTTTCAGACATGTATTTGTATTTTCATCACTCTGCTACTTCGGAATATTCGGTCTCCATTTTATGAATACTCAGTCCTGTTTTTCTTTCCACAAGTATATATTCCGTAGTTTCTGGTTACTTACATGTCTTTTTAAAAATGTTCATTCAGGGCTGCTGCTAAAATGGGTCTGTTTGAAATCACTCCACTACCAGATTAACAAATAGAATAAAAAAAGACATTATTTTTCAACATTCTTGTGAATCTTGGTCCTGAATATTACCAGAACAGGGGGATTCAGCTATTAAAACATACAAAGCTAATAAGTCACTGATGTCATCTTTAGAAAGCATTATATAGAAATGCAGTTTAACTTTTTTTCAACATAGCATTAACTTGATATTTTGGGATAACACTGTGAACACATTTCCACCTCTATAGTTGTATTTGGATAACTTAGTATGCACTTGTATCAAGTAACACTTCCAACACAGTACCTTTGTAACACTTTTCATCCATAATCACAGTACCCCTCTCTCACTCATCTGCTTATACTAGTCAGATATCTATATTATGCCTTAATATTTATAAAGTCATCTCCATTATTATAAAAAAAGAAATGCATTATATTAATTAATATTTATTTAATATCTCTTGCATATAAACATTCAAATGCTAGCAAAAACAAAATAATTATTTAGGATAAAACTGCCAGGTTTTGTAAATTGTCATTGTACCTTGTTTGACCAGAGTGTACTACATTAGGTTCTATTGCCTCACAAAAACTTTAAATTGCCCATTGCCATGTTAATATTTGCTTGAGATGTAGTTATTAATGAAAACTCCTCTGTTCAGTGCTTGACTCAGCTTTGACATCAACTCAGAACTTGAAATATTCAAAATAATTGCTGGTTTATTTGCAAACATTGCCAGTGCTGCTTTGTTTATTGATCTATGATTTCCATGATCTTATTTATAGCCCTGATGGTGCACGTCTAGGTTTGATCATTTAAATAAACATACTTACTTCATGTTTCATTTAAGAAGCCACGGTAGTAAAGCGGTAGCGTTGTTGCCTCACAGCAAGAGGTTCTCCTATTCGATTCATGGCTGGAGTGCCTTCTGTGTGGAGTCTGCATGTCCTCCCCATGGTCAAGTGGCCTCCAAAAGACATGCGTGAATGGGCGTGCCTTCGCTGAAGGTTGGGCGTCGGGCTGGCAACTCGGCACCATAAAAATCTACTGCCAATCATTAGCAAACCGGAGTTCTGCTGTGACAACTCCTAACTGGGAAAAGCCAAAAAGACAAACAACAACTTCATGTTTCATTTAGACCTCTCTTGTTTCATAAGAATGCAAGTGTCACATAGTTATAAGTCCACATGTAAGTTCTAGGCAAGTTGCCCTCGTAGGCCATTTTACGCCTAGCCAATTTCCCTTTTGTGCGTGAAATAATATATCCCGTTTGGTTATAGACTAGCCATATGCATCCCATGGTCGATAATTATATATTACACCTAACAAGAATAACTGAAATCAAACCATAGATAATTTTAGGGTAACCCATGTATGCAATAGACCATTTATGAGCTGTCTCTGTCCATTACTAGAACAGGGGGCAGTCCTAGGAAATATTTTCTGTTTCCCATCCATAAATCTAAGTTTCTCTTGAAAATTGACAGGGATGAACTTTATTTTATGTTGATGGGGAGTCTGTTCCACAGCAGTGGTATTCTCTGCAAAATATACCTGTCCCTCCAAACCATTCTGTTAATGTTGCAGAAGAGGCTTAGCTCCCTTGACCAAGTAGTTCTGATACCATTTGACTTGCTGATGTGCAGTAAATCCATCAGCAATGGGTTGGAGGATGCCTTGTATGCCAGACACAGGTCACTTCTTAGCAGTCTGTAGAACACCGAGTATAGTGGCATGGCTTTGACAAGGTCCATGTAGGACATGTTGTTTAGGCCTTGCTTCCTTTTAGTAAGGTATCTGTGTGGGTGTTCCAGTTGTTGCATGTGTCTGGAAAAATACATGTTGAAGGGGACATTATATTAAATGGGTGGCCTAATAAGGGCTGAGTAAAAGGGGAAAATGACATCCCTGGATCTAGACATAATCTGTTTGTTTATAAGCAATGTGCAATAAAGAAGGACTTTCTTACAACAAGAGACATTTGGCCAAAAGTTAGGTCACTGTCCACATAAGTCCCCAAATCTGTAAACACTTGTTCCCAAATATAGTTGCTGGGTTACTATACCTCATCTCAGTTCATAAAGTCATTCATGCTCATGTAATTGACAGCAGAGCCCAGAAAATGTTATTTTTGTCTGCTGTGAGCAGTAGATTCAATTGTATGTATATGTGAGTTGTTAAATCTGTTCTCATAAACATTTATTTTTTGACAATTAACATATTCACAGGGACCAAAAGTCTTGCAGTGTTAGAATAGTTTGGTTATCTTCCCTGATTGTTCCATAAACTGCAGTTAAAGTTATTTTAGTGACTACATAAGGTTATTCATCATTAGGAAAGTAAACTTGTTAAATATGAAGGTCCTCTTTGTCAGACAACAGCAGAAAATATGGAGACTTTTGCTGAAAACGTGACTGCAGAAGAGAAGTTGTGTTCGCAATATTAGTTGATAGGAGCAGCCACCACTAGAACAGTGCATTTTCTAGATAGTAAATTTGTTTGTAAATCAGAGAACTGACAAAGGGTTGCAAAAAACATTTATCAGTACTGTTGGCAAGATATATATATATATATATATATATATATATATATATATATATATATATATATATATATGTATATATATATATATATATATATATATATATATATATATATATATATATATATATATATACACATATATGAAAAGTGCAAATAATTTGAGTTGGCAGAGTTGGGTTTGTGCATGTCAACAGGCCACTGTTTAAGTACCAGGTGTCTCAAGTGCAAAAGTGAATGCAAGAACTTAGTGTCCAAGTGTGAAATGTAGAAAAATGGACTGCAACGAGGAATAAAGCCTGCATAAAGAATATGAAGATATTTTCATTATTAGAAGGAAGAAAAAGTTTGGACTCCCCTCTGTAAAAACTAAGATGGCACAATGGACTGTCTTCACAAAACCATCATTAAGCATGGAAAGAGTAAATTTGTTACCACTGGTTCTACAGAAGACAAATGGGATGTCTAGAGATATTTTGGTGCAGTATATGAAGACGTATGAAAACCCGCGGTGGTGGTGCTGCGGTAGCGTTGTCGCCTCACAGTAAGACACTGTCCGGTTCAATTCTCAGCTAGAGCGTCTTCTGCATGGAGACATCCGTTAATGGGTGTACCTTCATTTAAGGTTGTGCATCAGGCCTGGCAAGCCGATACGTAAAAATCAACTGCCAATCATTAGCGGACCGGAGTTCTGCTGTGGCGATCCCTAACCGGGAAAAGCTGAAAGACACAAACAATATGAAGACGTATGAAAAAGAACATGTGTTATGACAATTTTGGGAGCCAGGGAAAAAAGTTTACTGTGGTGGGTCTGACACTGCATGTGGCTCATTGTTATTTGGAGAAAAACCTTTAGCAGAGACTGCTTTGTAGGTGCTGTTAGGGAATGCGCATGGTATAAACTTTATAACTTGCGTTTCCGTGCTATGTCAAAAATGTTTTCTGTGGAAGAAATGTTAAATTACTAATACTGATGGCTGAGGTAAAAGAGGGACCATTGTATTCATTCTGTGAACCGATGAAGACTAATTTCATAAGGATTATAAATCTGAGCAACTCTGAATTTTTAGAAGAGGAAATGTGACTGGAAGCGCAGTTGACATTGAAAAGAAAACGGAGACTGTATATATTCAGTTTAAAAGGGAAGAGTTAGTATCAGGAGATTAATATCTTGGTTTGACTTTGGAGTATGATGGACAGATATATTTGTTGAATTTTTATAGTAACTAATAGGGACCCATTCATTGTTTTTACATGTTTACCAAAATGTCAGCGTTTGAACTAAGCAAATGGCCTATAATGACCTGGGTCTGACACTTACCCTTATCCTTTAACAGGACTGTAACCACAACTTTTATAAACACTTCTGGCTAGTGCAAGAGCCTTGAGGAGCATACAGAATATCTCCATTAGAATATGTACTACCTTTCCTTGACATCATGAACCTCCATAATTATTGACACACTCTGGCTAAGTTAGCACCCTTCAGATTATTAATCAACTCACACCACTTCCTGTACTTTGTAGGTCTGTAATTCCATTTTCTTACCTTCTGAAACACTGATTATCTTGCCCACACCTCTACCTCCTTGTACCATATATGCCGATACCATCCTCTTACCCCCTTTTTTGTATTCATTTCCATGCAATATTTTATAACATGTTGTCATAGCCTTTCAGCTGTCCTTAATAATACAAAATGACTCCTTACTTTGACAAGCAATTTCATATCTTCAGTTTCCTCATTCTATCCTTTAATATATGCCAGTAGCTAAGATAGGTTCTTCCATTCATTTCTTACTGTTTATCCTAATCAGTTCTACCATTTTAATTATGGTTCTTATTCCTTATACGGAAGTACAGTACTAATTCTCTCTCATTCCTCCTTTTCTTTCATACCAGAATCATCTCAATTTCTATAACTTTCTCGGCTCCTTCTACAACCTTTCTACTTCCCATATCTGTATTCTTCTTCAGTCTTCCTCCTACACTAATCTTTCTATTTTATGTTCACTGTATTCCACCACACCTCAGTCAAGGAAGTAGCCTTCCTTAATCATTCTCCTCTGTATTACCTCTAATAAGCTGCTTATGTTCCTTACAGCCTCAGTTCCCTTTATTCTGTTTTATATTCTCTCTCTCTTATTATTTTACAGATGTGCATGATCTGACGGATGCCTTCTCCAGCTTCAGCTTTAACTTACTGCCTCTTCCACTGCCTCATACAAGTCCACCTAGAATCTTAGCTTACTTTGCAACACCCCTAAAAAAGTAATGTATTGATTTTCATAAAGATGAGACAACTAATTACAAATAACGTGCTCAGTTTTCCCGGATGACAATAGGATCCATAGGAAATAAACAAAACAAACCCAAGACTTGTAGAAGATACTGAGTGTTTCATTGAAAAACACATTGTAATTAGACATAAGTATCATAAATGTGAATCAGGCTTATAATTATTAGGTATAAGTTAACCAAATAAATAAAATATAAGAATTATAAGCAATATTGATAAATTCTTACAGTCATACCTTCAGTTTAAAAATCATGTAACCATTGTGTGTGATTTATCATCCATTCTTTAATCATATAACAATAGGGCTTCCACAACATTTTACGTGGCTTATAGGTATTCATATATTTTTTCTGACCTTGTGAATACGATCCACCTCCCAATTCATTGGGGTTGGAGTACTGATGCAGACGAAACATTTGATGAGAAGGAAATTAACTCACATAACTCCATATGGCAAGACTTCAACTAATGCTATCCACTGTGGAAAAATTATTCCTGCTTAGACTTCCTTAAAGAATTTGGCTTCCTTCTCTAAATTAGCAATCCCACTCAACATAATCCCCAACCTCCATCTTCTCATCTTACATCTCACCTTTCTACTTTAACCATATAAAATCAAAGCAAACCACTTCACTCCTAGACAGCACACTCACTGACACTCCTCCTAATTCGGATAATATGAGCCATTGCTTTATCCATTATTGCAGGGACCATCTAAATCTGCCTCTCACCCACATCCATAACATTTGTCTCACTAAAAAATAATGCCTCATTCTAGGAGAACTCTAATAAAGCTACTTATCAAATAAACCAACCACCAAACACCTCACACTGCTGCCCAGTTTCTATCCTACCCATCCTAGGAAAAATGTATACTCTCAATTAACAGAATGTATTGAAAACTACCATCTCCCATCACTGAGCAACATTGATTTTTGGCCAGGGCATAGTAAAATGACAGTCCTATGGACTTTAACTGATGATGTACTGCTAAATACAAAGACAATTTACTGGAGCTCTCTTCACTGACTTCTCTAAGGCATTCTACCTCACTGACCAACATCTCTTACAAAATATCAAAAATCAGTATCAGCAATTCCATACTTCAAAGATTTCCTCACAAATAGATTCATCAAAGTCAAAATAGGCTCCTCTATCTCTGAAAAGCCCAGCTTCTCACAAGAAAAGCATACGATCCCATCTGTTACTCACCATATAGCCTCCCACATCTATCACTGATCTTATATGTTGGTAACATGGTTGTATATAGATTTAGCATTTACCTTGCAGACACTCAAACATTTCTCCAAGCTGACTTTCACTGTCTCCATGAATGGCTCAAAAAATCACATATTATTTCTCAGCCCTTCCAAAAACTAAACCATGCCATCTGTTATTCCTCCAAATTTTTTTAAGATCCTTAAATAAAATCCAGATCACAAATAATATCAACATAAAAACACATCCTCCTTCAAATCATTTGGAATTTGGTTAGATGATATCCTCAATTTTATATTACAGATAAAAAAATTAACAAAATCAACTCACTTCTCTTCTGGACACACGAAATCTCCCCTACCTCATGTCACCAGCAAGGGAAACTATAGGAAAAAGTTTCCTTCTGTCCCACTTGGATATGGCCTTCCCATTATTACTGCAGCATCCAAAAAAATTAAGATGCTTTACCAACTGCTGCCAGCAAAATCTGTTGCTTCATTGCCATCTCTCCCCATATAGAGAGCATCACTGCTTCACTCTGTCTAAAGCTAATTGGCTTCCAGTAAAACACAGCTCTGACCTTCTACTTGGTACCCAGCTCTATAAATCAGTATTTCAAAAATATACTTACCTTTTTCATCAAAAATAATTGAAAAAACTTTTATTTATACTATCAGTCATCACTCACAGTCTACTCAAACCATGAAACAGTCATCACTCACAGTTTACTCAAACCACAAAACTTCTATAACCAATCAGCAATGGACTAAACAGTCCTTCTCCACACTAGCCCTCTCACAGTGCTAGTCTTATCCCAATTATCTTAAAGAGTACTGTTCTTACCAAAAATTCTGCAACCATTTTAAAAACTTCCTCTTCAATTAAGTCAAATCCATGTGTCTCAAAAAGGGTCATGTTACATTGATAAAATTCAAGTGCTCCACTGTCTGCTCCTGCACTTCCTGACTAACTCATTTGATCAGTACTACTGATCTATTCTGCTGTGAAAAAAATAATTAAACTATGCAGTGTTCACTGTTATCTTTTTATGATGACTTGTACGCAGTTGTAAATATGTTAATGCTTGCTTTATTTCCTAAACTATTTCATGTACCAACTTGAATTACTTTACCCATACTGTGCCTGAAAATGATCAGTTTAGATCAGTGCACTACCCTGGTAAGCAAATATAAATAAATGTAAAATGAATAAACAAAGGTGGTTTTCCATCAGGTATAGTATCCTATATACCAGTAATCTGGATTTTACCTCTTCTAGATCTATTTTCCAGATCTGCACTTCTGATCCAAAGTCCTATACGTCTATAAAATAAGCATTTTTGTCTCCCTACTGCAGAATTATGTATTTTTTATTTATTCTTTGTTTCTTGCTTGCAATATCTTTCTGCATACATGAAATAGTTGTTTGCTGTTTCTTAAGCCAAGTTTTCAGTTCTTTAGTTTCTTTAGCCATCAGTTCCATACTATTTTACAGACATTCTCTATTACTTACAGAGACCATGTTTGCCTAGTAGTTTTTGTTCAGCTATAATCCTCCATTCTATAAGATTTAGATGGAATACCCACCTCAAAATGTTTTCTTCTCTGGGAAAGTGTTAGGGGAGAAGAACTCTCAGACAGTTAATCCTTCATGCTTTGCTTCAATCCATACCCAATAAGATTTACCATTTTTTCATTTCCTGCTCCAACTTCTATCTGTATTGGTTGATGTTTCACTCACTCCACTCCCCTGCTCTTCCCCCTATTCCCACCCACCCCCACTACTTCCACATTTATCTATCCTCAACTCCTCCCACACCACCTATAGCCCAATCACCTGATAACACCTCCTTCCAGTCACACTCCCATCCTTCTTTATCCAACTCATTTCTTCACCATATTCCATTCCATACCTCACCTACACCTAGCAATACTCTTGACTCTACTTTCCACCCTAACCTCCTTAACTCAACTCCAATCTCCACCTCACCCCTCCACTTTACTAAACATCCACTTACCAACACACCATCCCACCTGCCTTCTGCTCCATATCTCCTGAACTCTATCCCTCCTGCACAACCTTACTATATAAATTCAAAACCTTACCTATACTTCCCACACTCAACCTTCTCCATCTCCTACATCCCAACAAATATACTATCTATACTTAAAACCTCCATCCACTGTAGAATATATTATTCTCATGCTTCATCAAATCTCCCTGTCCCTCTCTGATGACATCCATTCCAACCCTGGCCCCAGCAACTACCCTTTCACCAACCTTCCTACTCCCTCACACCCTAGCAACCGTAAGTCAAATTGCCTCACCACAATTAATGCTCAAAGCCTCTGAAATAAACTCCCTACCTTGCATGCCTGGCCCCTAAACAATCACCCTGACATTGTTGCTATCACAGAAACCTGGCTAAAGCCATTCATAAAAGACAATTAAATCCTACCACCTGGCTACCAAATAATCTGCACTGATTGACCCTACAAGAAAGTAGGTGGTGTTGCCATAGACTACGCCTCTCCTACACAATTACCCCACACACCAATTACATTCCTAAATTCAATAACTGAATTAATTCTAGCCCACCTAAAAGTCATCAATCACAAATCCATCTGCTTAGCCTTCCTATATATCCCTCCTAGCAGCAACAACATCTCAATATGAGAAAATATCCTCTCCTGGTTCTCCTCTAACATCAAAAATGAGTCAATCATCCTAGGTGACATAAACATTAATTGGTCCAATATCAACTCTCAATCACCTTCTCAGTCTATAAATGTGTATAACTACACCCAATTAATTAACTCTCCCACCAGGCCAAATAAGGATGGCACTTCATCCTTGATTGGATTTTAGTATTGCACTCTAATCTAATCTCAAACTCAGGCATCCTCCCAGACTCCATCAGCGACCACCTCCCTGCCTTCACTGACTGGCACTCCTCTCTACTCCAAAAAACAATACCACTATATTCAGACCCGCAACCTCTCTAATTTCAACCCACATGTTTTCTCTGATTGTCTAAAATTAATTGACTGGACTCCCTTAAAAACCCTACACTTATTCCATGCCATAAACCATTTTAAAAATAAATTTCTCAACCTACTCGACCATCATGCTCCCCCTAGAACCAAACATATCAGATCCAAAATCTCCTCCTGAATATCAAAAGAAACCAAGCTAACCATGCGCCTAAGAGATAAAAAATGGAAAAAATACCAAAACAATAAACTACCCAGTACACTACTAGGATACAAACAACTCCGCAACAATGTAAAGAAATTAATACATAGAGACTATAAATCCTATTACACAAAGCTTCAATCTGAACACTCTTTCAACCCAAAAAAAGTTCTGGAGTACTATGTCCTCTCTTCTACATCCTGGTAACAAAGACAATCTTTGTCCCAACCCCAACCTTTCTGACCTAGAAATAGCCACATCATTGAACTCCTTTGTGGAATATATATCCAAACTAACTCCCAACTTCCCACACCCCCCTCCTAGCACATCCCCTCCATGCACCTCCCTCTCTTCTGACAACACACATGATTCTCCTGCTTTCACAATCAACCCCATCCCTACTATAAAAAACGACCTTTCCAGCTAAAACCTTGCATTATGCACCAGATAATGTACCCTCATCATTCCTCAAATTATCAGCCAACAGCTTAGCCCTGCCAATCTCCATTCTAATAAACAGATCCATACAAGAATCATATGTCCCTTCAATTTGGAAACATGCTTTCATTATTCCACTTTACAAGGGAGGTAAAAATATTGACTTTACCAACTTCAGGCTAACTGCCATCCTTTCTCCTCTCTCAAAAATCCTTGAAAAATGTATTCATGCACAACTCATGCCTTACCTAGCTCACAATAACCTCCTTGCCCCCACCCAACACGGTTTCTGTCTAGGCCACAGTACCATCACTGCCCTTCACTCCTTCCTAGAATGCATCAAGCTTGCTCGTGACTCTGGAAAACTCATATCCGCTCTCTTCCTTGACCTATCCAAAGCCTTTGACACCATCTCTCACCCCATTCTCCTGTCCCAACTCTTGCATTTCAACCTATCCCCTTCTACAACATCCTGGTTCTCTAGCTTACTCTCAGAAAGGCTGCAGGCTGTAAAATGGGAATAATCTACATCCCCCTTCCTTCAAATCACCCCCAGCATTGCACAAGGCTCTGTCCTCGCCCCACCCCTATTTTTCAACATATTCATCAATAACTTTCACCACTCCATCCCTGTGTCCTCCTTAATCCAGTATGCAGATGACTCTACCATCATCTGCACTGCTGACCCTCCCTTCACACTGCAGCTAAAGACCCAATCTGCCTTCACTAAAACTGAAAATTGGATGCATAACAACCATCTTGTCCTGAATGCAAATAAAACAAAACTAATGATCTTTACTCCCTCAAGAAGCTCAGTAAATGATAACACTTCCTTGTGGATAATTAGCCAGAATAACTGCCCCATTGAGACTGTGCCTCACACCAAACTCCTAGGTATCATCATTGATGAACATCTGAAACTTGACATCCATATTTTAACAGCCATCAAAAAAACTTACCAAAAACTAATACTCCTATGCCGACACAATTGCTACCTGACTGCCTCCACCAGGAAGACCTTAGCCACCAACTACCTTCTCCCCTCTTTAATTTACGGTACCCTCCTATGCACCAATGTCCAACTTGGCTTACAATCCAAACTGGATTCCTACTACAATAAAAGCTGCAAATTCACCACCAACTCCAAAACCTCATTCCATCATTGCTAACTCCCTCCATTCTCTGTGGTGGTTAGAACTTCCTAATTATCTGAATTTTCTACAGCTCACCACTGCCCACAAAACTGTGTTCAAGCCATCCAGCTGCCCTGTTCTGTCCTCCTCCTTAACCACCTACATACCCAACTGCTCACTCTGATCAAAAAATCAAAATCTTTTGCATATTCACAAACCTTCCTGGCCCCCTGGACAATTTTTGCTCTCTTAATCCATAGCCAGACTATGGAACTCTCCCCTTCCCCTCCCTTTGTAATACCCCTAACCACACTAGCTTCAAATCCTTACTGCACTCATGCCTGTCATCAAATTGGATATGTTTCTGTTCATCTCCTACTTGAGTCCCTCCACTATGGTTCATTTCAGCAGCCCCATCTTCTCTCCACCTAGCAACCTTACACTCAACTAAACCTCTAGCTCCTTTCCAAAACTTCTACCAGACATATTTATATTCTGCTATATCTTCCTCTACTTCCATCTATTTCTGTAAGTTAAGTTAAAAAAAAAAGTTCTTATTCTCCAAATGATAAAGTGCTACAGCCTCAACATGTATTTTGTTTTGCTCCACTGCCACTCAAGCCACTCGGTATTCAAACATAATAACTTTCATACTTTGTACTTCATACTTTACTACTTTGCACTATTTTATCAATATTGTATATACATTGCTTAATATTCATGATTATATTGTCTATGTAATTCTCTAAGAACTCATATACTGTATTATATCATCTATGGAGTTTTTCTCCCCAGGCCTCCACTGCAAACGGACTCTTTGTGGCCAAGTGGACTTCCCCGGTCATCAAACTGTAATAATAATAATAATAATAATAATGTTTTCTTTTTTAGGCTGTGCTTGTCTCTGCTGCATCTCTTCTGACCTTTTTATTCTCCTCTCCAAACTCTTTGCTTCTGCTTTTCTTCCTCTGGGGTTATTAAGATGAGAAGTAAATTTACTTGGCTCACCATTTTTGTACTTCAGCAGTCCTCATCAAGGAATATCACATCATCACACCTTTCTTACCTAACTCAGCTGCTCAGGGGTATTGAAATCTTTATCTACTTCCTCTGGTGACCAACACTCTCATCTCTGAGACCACCGTACTAGTATAAGTAGATGTTCATTTCCAAGCACGTCACTTTTTCCTACTATCACCACTGTACCATGCCCAGCAAGAAGGTATTTCTCTTCATGCAACTTGAACTAAGTAGTCTAGAGGAACTTCAGTATCTGCATTTCCCACTTAAATCTCATTGCCTCCTTGTAGTGCTTTAGAATTAATTTTTTGTTTCATATTAGTCAAGAAGCAGAGGATATTTCATGGTTTCCGTTTTTTTTACTCTGCCAGTTCTGTGTGCCCTCTCAGTAGCTTGTCCAGCTCTTGAAATCCTGGGTGATCTGCAATGATAGTCCACAAAACTCCTTCATGCCTTCTTCTCATCCTTGGAGATTGCAATGGTCCAAACATTTTATTTTTATGCTATGCTTTCCATGACATCCGTCTTTCTTTTTGCAAGCTAATTTTTATGAGTAAATTCACAAGTACCACTGCTGCATTCTGAATTATTAATTCTTCATTACGATTGTTTAACATGTCTCTGTGGGGTGTATATTTCTCAGCTGTTGCTTGGTAGGCCACATTCTCAGGCAATTCATTTTATCTACTAGTTTTGCATTTTGTTCATTTTTAAAACCAAGGACACTTTCTTCCCCTTCTCCTTCATTCATTACGCTTATCTGTCTGTCTGTCTCTTTCTCTATCTCTCTCTCTATCTTTATTCCTACCTAGGTAGAAATACATTAAGTCTTATTTTCCAGGGAATAGAATGACAGAGTAGGCATGTCCAATGAATCCCAGCCATAGACTCTTGAAATACTTTTTTATAGTATTATTGTTTCATCCATTTTAGAAAATGTTCTGTAACTTTTCCTATTTTGTCTTCATTTAGATGATTCTAAAAGCCTAATTGGTCTCCTTTTAATTATCTCTCTGTTTAAACTCTAGATACTTAACAATTCATTAATAATTCATAAACACATTAAAGCAACAGGAAATGCATAATTTTATTTCTGTGCTTCTCTTGTGAGGAAGAAAAAGGGACTGGGAAAAGTACAAAATAAATTGTAAAAATAGTAGGAAAAAAGTTCTCATGGTAAGCTCTTGTACTCCTCATATGATGTTTTTAATTACTTTTGTACGAATCACCTCTGGCACATTCACAGAGCAGAGCATAACAACAAGCAGTCATACAAATATAACAAACATGACAAAGTTCTCAAAGGAATCTTGAAATTTAAAGGTCGGCATTGCAGTCAGACCTTACATGGTTCGTAGTATAATTCTTAGAGAACCATTGGGAAAACTCTTAACATATTTGACTAAACAGCTCAGCAAATCATGCCAGGAGGAGAAGGCTACTTTTGAAATGAAAAAAGAGATATGTAATTTCATCCCATGGTTGGAAGAAAAGCAGATTCTGGAACTGAGAGAGGGCTGCCGTCAGGTATAAGCCCTAATGTGTCCATTTTTTCACCGGTGGTAGCCCTTTCAATTCTTAAACAGCCCCATCACAGTTGTTTTATATGAAAAGTCCACTGTGGTTGGCAGTCTCCATGGCCTACTGTAATGCCAACAAGACAGTACTGGTGAGGGTCACATGATAATTAGGGGATACATTTAGAATCCTAAAGAGAAAAAACACCATTGGCTGAAAGACTGACCACAGAAGGTCGAAACATAGAATCATCATTTTTTAATGCACAAATGATGACCCCTCAACTATTTCATTTAAATAGACTTTACTCCCTACCAACATAATTACAATACATACCAAAATACCACAAACAGTCCCTGTTTTAATTTATCTATTTCCTTAGTTTGCCTTTCTTTTTGACCTACTCCCATTAAATAATAGTCTTACTCATACTCGTACTGTTGCCTCTGACATCACTAGCCCATGACTCTTTTTATCAGCAATCTCCTTTTAACAATTTTAAAAATAACCACAACTCAGGTTTCCAGCTACCTAATATATACCACTCTCACTTGATTATATCTCCATGTCTCCTTACAACATAAATTATATACATTTTAAAAACTGTACTGTTACCTAGAAACTTCCACCAAATAAACTAAGCTTAGGCCCAAGATTCTATTTATTAAAATAAAATTAAATATTAAATATTTATTTATAATAAAAAGAGAAGATAAATGGCACAACCCGCACTCCCTTTTACTCTACCGCCCATACATATGTGGTGAAATACATCCTATCCCAGGCCCCTCAACCCTAACTTAGCATATCATTATTCCATATGAACCCTCAAAAACTGCATCTGACTTACACCTATATGCATACACCCTTAAAAGCATTTGTAATAAACTTCCAGATGCCCATGCTGGATAGCACAATAATGCCCTGCTATTATAATCATAACTGAAATGTGGCAAAGTCATGAAGCTAAGGATAAGGAAGTTATTCCTCCAGGATATAGTATAGCAATACTAGACAGGACTAGAAAAAAGGTGGAGGAGTAGCCATCATCTGTAAAAAAACAACTCGGCCTATCTTCCATCTTGATACCCAAAAATTAAAACACTCCTATAAAAAAACAGCACCAATATAATAATGCCCAAAACCTCTCTTCCTTCCAGGCTGACCTATTTATATCCAGCCTAAAAGCAGTCAAATGTACTACAAACTTTACACCTGGACGAAGCAGTAGACCTATTTATCTCTATATTCATGAATATACTAAATATTCACGCTGCCATTAAAACTAAAAGAATTAAGACCAACTCTGCTCCCTGGCCATCTAAAGATACTAAACAATTAATGAAAAAATGTGATAATGCATGTAAAACATGGAGGAAGTACTTAACTATATCCAGTCTTCAATTATACAAAGGGCTAAGGCATACTGCCAAAAACATAATAAGAACTGAAAGAAAAGAACTGCCGTACTAGTCTACAAAGTAAAAACCAAAGTCAGAGCCATGGACTAAAACTAAATGCTAAGAAATGCATAATTGTATTCTTCGGGAAGTTATCCACCCCTGGTAACTATCACATTAGCAACACACCCCTAAGAGTTGACTTAGTAGTCAGGGACTTGGGGACACACACACACACAGACAGTTATCTAGCCTTTGACTATCGTGTGCTTATAGTAGTGAGGAAATCATTCTGCAACGTATAAACAAAGGTATGGCATCTACATCAAAGGAATTATTGTGCCATGGTATTTGCCATTCATCAGACCTATCACTGTGTAAAATGCCCCCTTTGGTATGTACCTAACTAGGCACACCCAACAACTGGAATGTCCACAAAGGTTCCTCACTCAAAGAAACAAGGTATAAGTAGTCTGTCTTTTGTAGACTGCCTCAAGGCCCTATCCCTGTATTCTGTCTCCCACAGGCTGTTGAGGGGAGATCTATGCCTGGCATACAAGGCATTGTCAGACCCCACCCTGATGAACCTCATGCATATCCACAAAACAAACAGCACCAAAAGTACCTATTCTAAAGACTTATACCTTGTCTGTGATAAGAGGACCTGCTGGAGAGACAGGTATGTATCCCAGAGAATACCCCTTCTTCAGAACAGGCTCTCCATCCATATGAAGCAGAATTCCTCCCTAACCCAATTTACATGTAACTTGGACAATTGGATGGGGAACAGGAAATTCATCTCTGGTTTGGCACCATTGTCTCTAATGGACACAGACAACCTGGAAATGGTTCATCTCCCAAGCCCTTGCGTTTACTTATCTAGGGTATCAGAACTTGTCAGAGATTTGGGATGCATGGAAGGTTTAAAAATGCCCTTGTGGTCATTAACCTAGTACCCACCTATGAATCTATGACCCCTAAAGCCTTCTAGTTAGCCATAAATCATCTCCTAAATCCAAGTCAATCATTACAACCCACCCCTTGTTTAACTAACCAAACAAATAGTATCACTAACCAATTCAACACTCATTTTATACAAACCCTTACCTCTCTTATTAACACCCAATCACCACTCCCTCCATAAAACCACAAAATAGTCTTCCAACCAGTACTTACTGCTATGATCAGAACACAACTCCTACTAACCAATTCAACACTCATTTTATACAAACCGATACTGCTCTTTTTAACACCCCATCACCACTTCCTCCATAAAACCACAAAATAGTCTTCCAACCAGTGCCTACTGCTATGATTAAAACACAACTCCTACTAACCAATTCAACACTCATTTTACACAAACCGTTACCTATCTTATTAACACCCCATCACCACTCCCTCCATAAAACCACAAAATACCCTTCCAACCAGTACCTACTGCTATGATCAGAACACAACTCCTACTAACCAATTCAACACTCATTTTACACAAACCGTTACCTATCTTACTAACACCCCATCACCACTCCCTCCATTAAACCACAAAATAGCCTTCCAACCAGTACCTACTGCTATGATCAGAACACAACTCCTTAACCTCAAACTTACCAATCTGACCCAGATAAAATACCAGCTGAATATAATAAAGTAGCAGAAGAAGCCATATCCTACCCAGTGTCAGTCCTAATAAATGGATTAATTAAGGAAGTATATATTCCCACAGTTTGGAAAAACTCCTATATCTTACCTCTGCACAAAGGAGGAAAATCCAGTGACATTTATAACTACAGGCCTACAGCTGTCTTATTCCCTCTGTCAAACATACTAGAAAAGTGTATTCATACACAAGTCCTCAACTTTATTATAGACAACAACCTTCTCACTCCAACCCAGCATGACTTCTGCCCACACCACAGCACTACAACTGCATTTCTAAACGTTATCATTACAGTTAACCAGAGTAGGAATGATGGCAACTCAGTCTCAGCAATATTTTTGGATCTATCCAAGGAATTTGACACTGTACACCATCAGAAACTATTTCCTCAACTATATTCATTATTCCTAGTCTCACCATCATTATCCTGGTTTCATAGCTATCTCTTAAGCAGGATGAAAGCACTAAAATGGGAAAATGATATTTCCACCTTTCTCCCTGTAACAGTTGGAGTCCCTCAAGGCTCAATATTAGGTCCTTTGCTGTTCATTATCTTCACCATGGATCTGCTCACTGCAACTAAACATACATCCATCATACAGTATGCAGATGATTCTACACTAATCTTTTCTGCAAATAATCTAGAAAAAACTACATTTAACACAGGAATCCCCTACATCCACTGAGATATGGCTAATAGACTCACAATTACTACTACATCCCCAAAAACAAAACTCATAATGTTCATTCCAAAGCAACTATCTCCCCACAAACAGCAATTTACCATCACCTCCTCCAATTATACTGCAATAGAACAAGTAACCAGCACCAAACCATTAGGAATCTTTATAGACTACAGTCTGAAATTGACCACCACATAAAACAGGCAATAAAGAGAATTCACCAAAAACTAGGGAACCTCTAAATAATCAAATCGTACTTAACAGCCAAAGCCAGAACAAATATAGCAACTCCTTCCTTCTCCCTCCCCATTTTTATGCCACCTCCATACACATTAACCTGCATTCCACCTCCCTCACCTCAGTACACCTATGTTAGAATAAAATTGCCAAATTCTCTCAAACCACAGCTACCAAACTCACCAGTGTGTACCTATAAAACAACTTTAATGGCTGGAGCTACGTCACTCCCAAACCCATAACAATTTGCGACTACCCACAAAGCTCCTGCAGTATAATCCCCACCACTCCTGTCTAGCGATAAGCAGTTACTGACTGTAAGCATGTCCAAGAACTCTGCTGGAGACACACTGTGCTTCTCTTACACCACAGACATTTGGAATGCTATACTCTGAGCTCTTAGAAAAACTGAAAATGCTAAATCATTCAAAATCAGCTAAAGCAATATCTATGATATATAGCTATGCTCATGCTCCACTGTGGTCTAAAGCCTTAGCTGAACTCTATCTATAACTTCCTACATCTCAAACTTTTTTAATGAAATTCATTCATGCCCTTTTCTCTGCACAATCCTCCTCCCCCTTATCAGCTTTTACCTAACTGTCCTTGTCAGCTCTAACTGAAACAACTACTAGCATGTCTTGGAAAACTTACTACGTTACGTATCTAAACAACAGGCTTGTAAATAATTTTTAGGTACTATATACACTTTACTAAATTCCTTCTGTGTTCACATGTTTCTATAACATATTGTTTAAATACCTGTATGTTATCTGTCTAACTTGTAATTATTGCAGAGCTTTTCTCACCAGGCTTCCATTGAAAAGGGGCATCTGTTTGCCCAGTCGAACTATCACAGTGACCAAGTGCCATAAATAAACAGCAAATGCATTTACTTCTGGCTTTTTAGATGTACTAAAAAGCAGGTAGATTGTTGTGCAAGACTGTAACACAGTGGGAACTGGGGTTTTGACATTTCCCCATTTTGATGCAATCTTAGAGTCGGTGTATAAATGTCGCAGCGGGTGTATGGGGTTTTAGGTGGCTTGCCACGAGGCATAGCATTTGTATTTTAGGTTTTTCGGGATTTTGTGTTTTGACTTTATGGGGTCAATGTTTGCTTTATCTGTGTTTTTGTCCTTTGGGATTATGAATGTACTCCAATAATTAGCCATATGTTCTCCTCTGGAAATATCTGTGGTAAGAGATTTACACAGCTGAGCAATTCAGAGATTCAAGGCCGTCCAGCTGGGCTGTGTCCCATTTTCAACAAAGACAACAAGCTTGTTGTACATCTTTTCCTAAGGTAATGAATGAATAAATTCAACACTGGCTGCATTAAGGGACACAAAGGGTTATAGTAAATGAAGTCCATCCAGATGATATACTGGATGGCTATTAGTAGGATATCGGAGAGTAAGTAAAAGAGCTTGTCCTCTTCAGCGTCTGTAAAAGTGACAGCACAGAAGCTCTAAAAGGTGAAATATACATTCTTGGTGAACATATACAACAGGATTGATAAATAGTAAGTACTAAAAAGATTGAAAGGGACCTGACAAGACTGAATGAGTGGTCTAAAATATGGCAACTTCAGGTCAGAGAACAAAATGCAAAAAAAAAAAAAAAAACCTGCAACAGAGAACTCTAACAGAAGGAAAGCAGTAACAACAAAAGCAGAAAGGAACCTGGGATACTTATCTGTGATGATCTAAAGTGAAACAGGCAGCATGAAAAAACAGCAGAGTCCAGAAAACTAACAGTTATTATCCTTTTATATTAGCCTCTACCGCAAGATCCCATCTGACATGCCATGTCCAGTCCTAGAGACCTCTTTTTTGCCAAAATATAGGTAAGAGAGAGGCAGTATTGATGGACTGCAATTGTTACACATTTTAATAAAAGCCACAAAATGAGAGACTAGAATAGATTAAAATGTGTATCCTTTTTGAAACTTCAATTTGTAGTAACATCCATGTCAGGAATTCTCCAGCAGATGATAAGCTGTTCAGCTAAAAAAAAAACAATTGTATCCTTCAAAGTATAATCATTTAATCACAGAAAAAGTACACTAGCAACTACGAATAAAAATAAAACACCAATACTTATTTATGTCTTACCAGAGTGGTATTCTGTGTTGTAGTTTCAAAATATACAGTTCTTGGCGATATCGTCCTTATAGTCTGAAAAAGCAACATTTACAGAAAACGTTGTAATAAACTTATCTGGAATAGCACAAGGCAATATTCCTTTATACAAATATATCAGTGTTGATATTCATGCTACAGAAACCCCCCACAAAACTAACAAATAAACTGAAGCCTTCACAACATTATTATCTTAGACTGATATCGCCTACAAATATTTTATGGTTAAGTCATAGTGCAACTACATGAAATTTAATTCCACATATTTTTTCAGAGATCATTAAATGTACTAACAGTGCATTAAAAAGTTTTCCTGACAGCACAGTATAACACACATTATTCAGAACCATGCAGACTCTTGTCAACACAAAAGAGTGAGTCAAGGACCTTATTTCACTGAATAACAGAAACTGCAATTTTTCAAGCACCTGGTATCACCAGTGAGTAACCTGGAAGGCTACCCTCTAGCACTCAGGTTACTTATTTATCATCTACTGTAGGTGTTTGTAAAATGTAAGTGTGAGTTAGTGCAAGTATTTTACTGATTCTTGCTGTCAATAACTTCAGTATTGGCAATAGGCATTTAGAAAGCTCATTTGTGACTAAAAAAAGTCACACAACTGCCAGTTCACCCATCTTGGGTGAGGGGGTTAGCCAGACCTGCTGCCTGAGGCAGGAATGTTGGCATTTTCCATGATGAGTTGAGTTAATCATGCCCACTAAGTTAAATGACAGGATCATGCACACACCATCAGGGTAGTATTTTGCCATAAGAAGCCATGCGTAGGACAGGGAAAATAAAGTGCTCACTCTTCATGACATCTGGGAAAATAACCTGTCCACCTCTCAGCTCTTACTCTAATCTGGGAATGAGTGGATTAGCCAAATGAAAGTGGCTTGACAGTGGGCAGCACAAAAGGGAAAATCAATTTTACAAAAGTAAAAAAGAAAAGTAATATTAAATACATGCTGAAGATCACTTATGAAGAGTAAATACATACAATTACTTGTAAACATTTTTAAATGTGAAAGCTAATCATAATTTATAGCTCCAGGATGTTGTGGTTGAAATATGCCCTTATTTAATTGTGTACATAGTTTTTCCCCGGGATTCATGAAGCTCAGCGCAAGGCCGGCATTAGGCTTGCGCCGACCGTGCGGCATGCAAATGGTGCAGTAGCGCCATATGCATTTTAATGAAGGCACGCTGCCGCCACATCCACATGCATAGGAAACGAGCATGAGTGCATGGGGCGTGTCGAAGCGCTGCACGGAGGCGTGGAAATGTCGGCTGAAAATGCTGAATATTACAGTCTGCCTGCAATAGTAATAACACCTGTCAGTGTCCGTGGATACTGAAACATATACAATGCATGCAAGACAGTTCTTGCGAACACAAAATTAAGAAGCAAACACAAATGCACATAGCCGAATATCGAGTCCCCATCCCTCGAACAAATGACATTTAAAACCGTGTGCCCATATTCTAATGCAGTGTTGATAGTTATACCAAGTGGAAGCGAAACGCATCGTGTTAGCCCGCCGCCAATAGCTAAGTCTAGCCCAATGGTCAGGGTTACTACCTGTCCCACATTGTGAGGGACAGTACCCATCTGGGCAGTTGTGTCCATACCAAAACCATTATAAATGTAAAATATCCTGCGACCGTATGACATAATTATGTCCCACATCTCATCCAATAGTCACATACAATAGTTATTTCCGTATGTAACATACCTACATGTTACAAGAAATAGAATTAGCAAGTAAATGAAACAGAAGAAGCATCTAAACTGCTACAACAATAAGCTTACATGTAGGCATAAAACAAAAGTATTATCCGTTGTACTGACCATGGGTATATGTTGTCCTGTAAAATCTGATTTGTGTCCGGAATATATCCCATCCTGGCCATATGAAAAGGTGGCAACCCTACCAATGGTCAGAGCATTCGGCAAACATCTGCCCATTTGCAGTCCAAGCCGTTCTTGCCAGGATGTGTCAAAGGTGAACGGGTATTACCCGGGTGTACCTACCATGTCATGAAAGATAAGTATTTGCTTGTACCTATGTGCGTGATGTACAGCATGTGGAAGGTGAAAAATGCTAGGGTAGTCCTCACAACCATACAGGTACCAGAGATATGTAGTGTATGCAATGTGTTCCCTTGCCCATGCCATGGGCCATCAGCCAGAGACGGAATGGATGGAGTGTGTGGGGGGGGCGGGTAATGTAATAATCTGCAAAGGCGAGACTGTGTTGGATGCACAATAGGTGAGCTGGAGGTGTATGAGGGAGCAGTGGGTGAATCAGAAAGAAACACAAAGAACAAACTTACACATCCGCAATACAACCTGACAGGCCATACAGTAGAACACAATCACACAAACATATGAATATTAAAATGTGCGATACACATGTACAGAAACGTCACCGGCACATACCCACATAATGGTCCTGACGGAACTGAGCCATCCAACTACAACACACCTGGATGCATAATTGAATACCCATCATCCCCTCTACAGCATACAACCCCCCCCATTCCTGAACGTCCACCAAATCCAGCCATACTCGGGCTACTAGCTTGGCACAGCCATAGCTGCACATAGTGACCACTACTCATATCAGGTAGGCAGTGTCACCCTAGGCAGTGTCAGGATTGCAAACTATGTATCCCTTGCATGTAAAACCCTATCACATTTTCGTAAATCCAAAAAAATCGAAGGTTATTGGCTTGTTCAATTTTTGGATATCCCTCATGGGATAAGTATCCTGTGTAAACATGAGACTTGGTATCACTACACGATGTCCAGTCCTGTAGACATCTGAACACAAGTTGTATGTGCAGTAGTGGTTCACAAGACTGCTCAGCCTCCAGCCGGTCATACAGAACCTACTACCTGGGATCAAACACCTGCCTGTGATGCACAGCTCCCCACATGAATCATCGAGAAAATATACTGTACACATTCGTATAGTGGCAGTTGGATATAGGGTGATTAAGGTGTTGACATAAGCAGGGTACCTTCTGTCCCACTTTGTGAGGGACAGTCCCTGGTTGGGTAGGTGTGTCCTGACCAAGAATGATACAATGGCAAATGTCCTGTGATTGTAGGAAATAACTATGTACCATATTTCATGTAACAGTTGCCTAAAACAGTTATTTCTGTATGTAAAATACGTAAATCTTACAAGAAACAGAATAAGCAAATAAAGTGCTACAGGAATAAGCTCTCATCCAGGAAAATAATTAAAGTTCTAAACCCTGTACTGACCGTGGGTATGTGTTGGCCTAAAAAATCTGGTGTGTCCCGAATATATCCCATTATGGACATATGAAAATGTGGCAACCCTACCAATGGTCAGAGCATTCGCACAATAACTGGCCAGCCTCTTAATCCCTCCTAAAACCAGTGACCTTTGGAGGAAAGGTGTTGAATGACACTTGAATGAATAATGACAATAAGTAAGAGCAATAGACACTTTTAACTTCAGAAAATAAGTATTAATTCATATGCTCTGAATCTGTCAACACGTTTCAAGTTAATAGTACTAATATTGTAAAAGTGTCCATGATTGTCCCTGATTTGTCCTTGCCTTGTCTCTGTTGAAACTAGTCCCTGAGTGTTTGAGAGGTCTGTACACATATGTACACCAACCAACTGTCACATTTGTTACCAGTAATACTGAATACCTGTAGTGAAGTCATATTTCCTAACTGCCATCCATGCGGAATGTACCACGGATGGTGTAGTGGTTAAACCAGTGACTAATGTGTGTCTGTTCCTGGGTCCAAGCCATGTAAGGGCCGCTAATTTTATGTGATGGTCAGAATAATATCCTTCGGATATAGGGAGGTAAAGGCAGCTGGGATGCGCGGTGGACATTCAACTGTATGGGAAATGTAAATAGGTATGTAGGTGTATATGTATATATGTATGTGTATGTACAGACAGATATAGATAGATATATATATATATATATATATGAATGAATGAATGAATGAACATGGTCACAATAAAGAATTCATAACGAATGTGAAGGGAAACATCAGTGGAACCACCCCCACCTTGTATTATGTAGTGCCAACATTAAAATCTGGTCAGAGGTGTCCAAACCCCTATGTCTGTAAACACAGGTAGAATGTTAAAATTGGGACCAACTCTGTCCATGTGCTAAGTCTGACTTTTAAACAGGTACAAGGCAGTTCCGGTCTCCAGTCAGACAAGCCAAAATCCAGATGACCACATGAACACCCTGACAATCAAACACATGCATGTGCCAGGACTATAAGCTTTGGAGTTGTGATTATCCTTGGAGTGAGTAAACATGCAGCAAGGGTCTAAAGCAGTAGGGAATAGGGAATGTCGCGTGTGTAGTACTGCATTTTTCCCAGCAGGAGAATGGATGCCTGCTGTGTAAGTGAAGCATTGAGGCGTATGTTAGGGTAGCTATGAACCATGGGTATACATATAAATCATTAATTCTTATAACCTTGTTTTATAACCTTGTATTATCTTGGAGCTTTTCTCCCGGGCCTGAAAATAAAAAATGAAATTATCAGTTGACTAGCCGGTCAAAAAAAATAATAAATAAAATAAATAAAATAATAAATGAAGCAGAACACCAATAGTGTAGTGGTTAGAGCATCCGCTTAACGTAAAGGCATTCCCGGTTCAAGTACGACCATAGCACAT